>NW_023144620.1:10589830-10802330 GCF_012932325.1 Thrips palmi | reverse complement strand
GTGACGGTCGGTGACGGTTCGCCGGCCACGCCTTTCTCCGGCTGGGCTCGGTGCCTTCGCCGCTCTGTCTCTCTCGCACTCGCGGGGCGTGCCGTAGGGCTGCGAGAGAGACAGAGCGACGAAGCCAAAGCATGCATTGATATTCCGAGCCAAGCCACGCGGCGCCCTGCGACCCAAGCCGAGGCGAGCTAAGCGGGCTGGTGGTTCACCGTCGGCCCTGGCTCGGCTCGGCTCGGCTCGGCTCGGCTCGGCTCGGCTCAGCACGGCGTGGTGGCGTGGCCGAGGTGGGTCAGCCTCGCCGTTTAGTGCACGTCATTTTGCAGTGCTAATGCAAATAGCGTCCTCGCCGCCACGGCGCGCCGAGCAGGCCGCGTGCCCTAGCGTCGTGCGGTTCGCGTCCGCGGCCCGTCCGCGGCACGCTCCACTCCGGCAGAAAAAGAAGAAATTTCGGCCGGGCGATAAATTAATTGGCCGCATCGTCCACCGGGACCCAAATCCGGCTTCGGCTCCGCAGAGTTTTTTGCCCCATCTCCGCATCCGCCGCGACGACAGCGAGCAAAAAACGGGCAGGGTGCCGTGTTTGTGTTCGCGGGGAAAATAATTGGAGGGAAATGGTGCGAATAGTGGCGGTCGGTGCGCGGCGGCCGGGTCGGGGGTTGGCGCCGTTGGGTCGCCGTTGGCGGATTGACTGATGGTCCGCGCGGCAGTGTCCGGACAGCACTGTGCCACCGTGTCACTCCTGCCGCCGCGTCCGCCGCGTCCGCCGCGTCCGCCGCGGCCAAGGACGAGTGTGGGCCCCGCGGTGTGGGAGGCTCGGTTTGGACGGACACCGCCGCGGCCAGGACGACGCCGCGGACGACGCCCTGCATGTCGGACCTGTCGGACGATCCAGGATGCTGCCGGAATATTAAGACGGTGGCAGCGCGCCACTGCTTGTCGGACGTGTAGTGCTGGTCGGCGGTGGGCGGGCGCGGCGCGTGGCGGAGCGCTCGGCGGGGCGGGGCCGCGGTGTAGTACTACTTGTCCTTCCCCCCAGCGGCGCCACGTCTGTTTTAGGAATTCCCCCGCCTCGAGTCAGACGCGGCGTGGCGCGGCGCGGCGCGGCGCGGGCCGTGTGCCATGAGAACAAGCCGCGTGCCAGCAGCTCAGCCATGAGGTGTCGGCCGGCCGCCTTCGGCCCCTCTGGCCCCTCCTCATCCTCGTCATGTCCTCCCGGGGCACGCTGGACATTGGACAGAACCCGCGGGGATGCGGCCCGCCTCGCCCAAATACTCCACGCCAACTGTCGTTCAATTCTTAGACGACTGACATTTGCAAGTGTGCTCATCTTCTACGTACAGCCAGCCAACTGTTCGTCGAAGACTCTCCAGGACACCCACAGAAAGAACGAAAATTGATTTCCATTATTCTTCATGACATCTCACTAATGTTTCAAACCAGCGCAAACCGCTGCGCGCTGCACACTTTTTCTACCCCGGCCCCCTCTTTTCCCATCACAGCAAACAACAACAAAAGAGCAAAAAACAACAGCAGGCTGCGTGTCATTGGTCCATCCCGTGGGACAAATGACTTCATTAGCCAGTCTGGACGCGACAGGCGAGACAGAGACGGGCGACACGGGCGTCGCTGAAGTGGCTGAAGGCGAGGCGGAGGCCGCACTGACAAAGTACCGCCCAATGGACCGCTGGCGAGGCGAGGCGAGGCGAGGCGAGGCGAGGCGCCTTCCTCCCCAAAGGAGATGAATCACTTCTCGCACTCGCTTCGAGTGGGCAGTGTTGGCCACCCTGTCTGGGGCCGAGGGGGCGCCGCGCACAATTGCGGTAAAGTTGGCAGCGCGGTCCTCCAGGCCGCGTGGCGTGCGTGGGTGGCGAAACCCGCGGTGCAGTGCGCTGTGCGCGAAACGGCCGTCGACGTGATGGTGCTGCTGGCAGCCCGCCGCACCCCAGCACAGTGGGCCAGAAGACCGGTGGAGGCGGCCAAAACTCCAGACGCGTTTAGAGCTCCAGAGTCGCTAAATGGGACTCGAACCGAACGTAAGACCCCACCAATGGATTCCTCATACGGAGACCAATCCATTGGTGGGGTCACACGTTCGGTTCGAGTCCTGTTTAGCGACTCTGGAGCTCAAAACGCGTCTGGAGTTTCGGCCGCCGGCGCCGGTTTTCTGGCCCACTGTGCACCGCCAACCCACCGCACCCCAGCGGGTCCGACGCAGTCCGACGCGCCGACCGCCAACGGTCCCCGCGGCGCTCGCGGCTCTCGGCGCCAACAAGCCATACCTGACGGAGGTCAAGGCCGTCCCGCCCATCCCCGCCAATGTGAGCTGCTTCACAATACGCTCATTGTTGGCGGCGGCGTGGCGGCGCCCACCCTTGCACGGTGACACGGCTAGATAGGGCCCGTCCTGGAGCGAGCGAGGCCTGTGCTGGGCTGCGCAGGAAGGGCCTTTCCTAGCCGAGAGCATTTCTATTGACCAAGAGCATTTTCCCGCCAGGAGCATTTCTGCTGGCCAAGAGCATTTTCCCGCCCAAGGCATCTCTACTGGCTAAGGGCAGTTTCCCGCCAAGAGTATTTCTACGGGCCAAGAGTATTTCTACGGGCCAAGAGCATTTTTCCGCCGAGAGCATTTTCTCGCCAAGAGTGTTTCTACGGGCCAAGAGCATTTTCCTGCCAAGAGCATTTTCCCGCCAAGTGCACTTTCCCGCTAAGTGCACTTTCCCGCCAAGAGCATTTTCCCGCCAAGAGCCTTTCTTCTGGTCGCAGCCAGTCTGGCTTCGACGCCGGGCCTCGCCAGCCTCACGCAGGGGTTCGCGGACGGGCCCCGAGGGCACTGCGTGGCACTGCGAGAGTAGCGTATTGCCGCAGCGCCACCTGGTGCCTGCACTGTCGGCCGTCCAGCCCGAGGCGCGCCGAGGCGTGATGAGCCCCGATTGTGCCACTGCCGGGACCTGCAGGCTGATTCCAAACTAGCGTTTCTTCTCTCTGTCTCTCTCGCACGCCTCGGGACGCTCCATGAGTGCGAGAGAGACGGCGACGCTGGCACCGCAGTCGAAACGATAATTGCGAAGCATCGTCATCATTGGCGCTCCACAGCGGGTTGCCTATCTCCCTTGGCGCTTGCCCCGCGGCCACAGAGCTTTGTGTTTGGCGGGCGGGTCCGGTGTGGCCTCCACCCCCACCAGCGTTCAGGTCCCCAGTGGTCCCCAGCCACCGCGGCGGCGGTAAGGCAAAGGCTGCTTCCAGAATGTCGTAATAATTGTTCGGTAGGCAGAGCGTTTCCGGGAGGAACAACGCGACAAATTCGTAACTTCTCCACCAAAAAAATCCGTGTGAGCAAAATGGTGACCCGCCACGCTTTTTACGACTTTTTAATGTGGAGTCGGCGTTGCTGGGGTCGCGCTTCGCCGCTTCGCCGCTTCGCGCGCCCAGAAGGCTGCCGCCAGAATAACCAGCTGGACCGCGTTTATGGGTCCGGGGCCTGAGCCTGGACCAGAGCGCCCCACAGTGGGCCAGAAGACCTCAGGAGCCGGCCAAAATCACGGATGCGTTTTGAGCCAAATGGGACTTGAATCGAACGTGTGCCCCCACCAATGGATTGCTCTCCGAACGAGGAATCCATCGGTAGGGTCACACGTTCGATTCGAGTTCAATGTAGCGGCTCTTGGAGCTCAAACCGCGTCTCGAGTCTTGTCCACCTGCACTAGTCTTCTGGCCTACTGTGCGCGCTCGGGATGACGGAATCGAAGACAAAGTCGCAGACGACGAAAAGTGAAAACGAGCCGACGGGCAGGACCGACCGGAGCGTCGAACGCGCACGGCGACAGCGGAAGCGTTTGGCAGGACTATCCTTGATTCTTATCGCCAGGCAACGAAGGATTTCGAATGGGGTGGTTCGTGTGGGATCCGTGCCAGCTGCCTTGCCGCCCCAGCAGCGCCCCAGCAGCGCCCCCTGGCGGGCAGGCGTCGAACCGAGGCCACGGTAGCCGCCTGCTCGCCTACAAGCCTCCGTAGTTGTCTCCACCGCGAGCGAACAAAACTACTGCTGAACGTTGCCTCTACTTTGATGGATGGACAGGGCTGCGCTTGGGCCAGCGTGTCGTGCCGAGCACGCCAAACGGCGAAGGACGTCGCTGGCTCGGGGCTGGCTGGCTGGCTGGCTGGCTGGCTGGCTGGCTGGCTGGCTGGGAGGCAGGCAGTCTGGCGACGCACGACCCGATGGCCACCGCAATCCCATCCCTTTTTCGCCGCAAATCAAAGAGAGAGGCGTATCCTTTCCGAACTGAGTTTTGGGCCGCCGTGTCACGACGAGGACGACGAGGACGACGAGGACGCCGCGGCCACGGCGCCTCGAGGCCCCACGCGAAGGGCGGTTCGCCAGCGAAGCTGCCACTCTGTTCGAAAGCCGGCCGAAACCTTGTCGCCGTGTCAGCGGAGACAGGCATTCTGCCAGCAGGACTTGAGCCCTCTAAGGCGCATCATCGCTGCAGTGTTCGACCAGGTGCTCCAGCCCCCGGCCAAGCCCCGGGCCGCCTGACGTCCTCCGTCCTCAAGCCCGTTCCGCTGGTCCAGGGTCTCCAGGGTCATCGTGCTGGTGCGCTGCAAAGGAGGCGAAGCAGGCCCTCATACTGACCGTGCTGTGTCGTGGTGCCGTGGCGGAGTGGCGTAATCCTGCTCGTGATGGAACACAACAAAACGCGCGGCCACTGTCACGAGGCCCCCTCCCCGCCCCTCCCCTGCCCCTCCCCTGCGAGTCCTGCAGGGCGGAAGGCCGAGCCCTGCGCCCTGAGCCTTCGGCCCTTCGGCCGGTGTGACGTGCGCGGCGCGGCGCGGTTCGGCGCGGCCCGGTTTGTTCGGTTTGGCTGGAAACCGGCTCGGCGCGGTCGGCTCGTCTCGCTGCTGGGCCGGTGCCTTGGCCGGTGCCGCCGGTGCCCTGGACGCGGCGCGCTGCGTTGCGCTGTCTCGTGGTGCGCAGCGTGCGCAGCGTGCGGCCGTACAGTCGCGAAGATGGAGACTGCACGCCCCGGCCTGCCTGGGCCTGCCCCTGCCCGGCCGCCCGGCCCCGCAGCCCCGGCAAGGCGCGCGGCAGACCCGGCCCGCCGCCGCGCCCGCCGCCCGACGGCTGCCCCCACCGCCCCCACCGCCGCGATGCACCTTCCGAAAATGACGTCCGCTGCGCCGCCGCCCCCACCCCCTGGCCGGACTGGCACACTGACCGTGGCAGTGACTGCAGCCGGCTACTGCAGCACCAGCCGGGCCAGCCGGGCCAGCCGGGCCCACCGCGAGTCTGCCTGTGAGAGCCTTGCCGCTTGCCGACCACGTCTTTTAATCACCTTGAAGTCGAAGGCGTTTAATTCCATGCAACGAGATGATGCTCAAAAATAAAACAATGCGGGTTTTTCCTTGTGTTCGTAAGAAAATAATGATTATTTCAAAATAATGTTCCCGCCGTCCTCCACCGTGCCTCCGACTACGCCCCACTGCCCGTCCCCGGGGCGTCGGCGTCAGTGAGGTCCGAAGTGTCGCGCGGCAGGGCAGGGCGGGGCGGGTCAGGGCAGGGCATGGCGGGGCACGGCAGAGCAGGGCAGGGCGCGGAGACTTTCCGATATCCAGCTGGACGCCGAGGGCCGGGGGACGCGGGGGACGCCACGAAGGTGAGAGTTCAGGGTAAAGCCCCACCGCAGCGCCGCGCGGCCCGACGGCCTGCCTTGGAGCGGGCGACGCCGACCCTAAATCACAAACCTCGCCGCAATTTAAAGTTCGTGACATCCTCCGCGCGATAGTTGAAGGGGCAAAGGCAGCAAAGCGCGCGTTTTGCCGCCGCGGCCTGGAAGCTGCTCCCAGCGGGGCCTTCAACTGTGTCACGGAGCAGGACGCGGCGCGGCGCGCTGGCCCGGGGCGGCGGCCGCCGCGTCGAGCAGGGCCTTGGTGTCGGCGCCGCGGCGTCGCGGTTTCTGCCCCGTTGCATCACGCCGTCGTCCGAGAGCCGCGCTTTGGGATCCCCTCGGCCCGGCCGACCCGGTGCAGCTGCAGCAGCAGGTCGATGCAAAGCAGATGATGAATGGCACGGCGAAAATGAATACGAAATTCTCTCACGCCGCGGCACCGCCACTGCGCGGCTGGAGGACGCCGTCGACGCGAACGACGCCTCTCGCTCCTGGCGCCTGCGGACGGCGGCGTAGGCAACACCGCTGCACTTGCACGTGGGCCGGCCCTGCCGCGCCCTGCACGGCGCCGAGGTGGACGTCCACGGACGCGGGCCGGCGGCACGAGGGGTGCGTTGACTGGTTGACGGCGCGAGTGCAGCGACCTCTCCGCCGACCGCGCCGCCGCCGTGGCCCAGAGCCAGCGCGCGCCGCACGCAGTGAGGTTGGGCCTGGGCCCGGGCCTGGGGCTCCTTCGCGGCGGCTAAGGTCTCGGATTGTGCAACGCGGCCCGCCGCAGGCAGCCTCAGGCACGCCTCCAAACTCGCGGATGTGCGCTGAGCGCGTGGGCGGCGCCGCGGCGGCAGTGGAAGCTCCACGGATAATTGCTGTTCGTTTTCCGGCCAGGATGATTCCGAGACGAAATTTTGGGAGGTTCGTCCGTCGGCGACCCCCGTCGTGTGGCCCGGCCGCCGTCATGACGCTGCGCTTCCACGGTCCCCCATTCCCCGCGCGGCGTGGGCCACGACGACGCCGCGACACGCGCAAAAATAAATCCCTTGGATATGCACGCAATTCAAAGTCAAAGAGTCGTGGACGTGCAGCAAAAAAACGAACAAAAGTCGCGGACTCGATGCCGTTACATTTTATTCGTCGCCGTTAAGGTTCTGCGAATGGCTTTGGCGCCCTGCCGGCCGCGGTACCGCGATACGCAATGCCGCGAGCCGTTGTTGCAAAGGTTGCTGCCAATATGTAGAGGCACGGCTCGAGGCACGGTATGGCCCCGTTGTGTCGCGCTGGAAAAAGAAATGCTAATTAAATGGCTCCCGCTAGGTGGGCAACCGCGGGACGCGTCGCCCGGTGGCCTATGCGGCGCCGGACATCGCCGGACACCGTGGGCGAAGGAGAGGTGACACACTGCCCGGACCCCCATCAATAGAAACACCCACTGTCTGTCCGTCTGTCCGTCCGTCCGTCCGTCTGTCTGCTTGTCCGTTTGCTCGGACTGGAAGCCAAGTCCCGCCGCGATGTGGGCGACTTCCCCTTGTGTCCGTCTTCGGTGGGGACGCAGCCATTGGGTGGTATATGGAGGCAAAAATAAATTATTGCACCCAGGCTCCTAAAGATAATCTATCATCGATGCAATAAAAACCCCACACCCCCAAGGTGGCATACCAAAGTGAGTGCGATTTTCGTTTCGTTTTACGTCATCCGGCGGGAAATAGGTCGTTAAGCCTTGGCGGAGCGTCTTAAGGTGGTTTGAATAATTTTTCACATTGTATGGGGTAAGTAATAAGTAAGTAAATGCGGAGTACGTGTGTGTGTGTGTGTGTGTGTGTGTGTGTGTGTGCGCGCGCGCGCGCGCGTGCGTGCGTGTGTGTGCGTGGGAGGGAGAGAGAGAGAGAGAGAGAGAGAGAGAGAGAGAGAGAGAGATCTGGAGCAGCCCATGCTCGTGATTGCCTTCTCGGCGAAGGGCGGTTGGGGGGGGGGGGGGAATCGTGCGCGGCTGCCTGAGATTCGGCCGACATGTGGGAGGTCGGCGCGGAGAGGCACGCGAGGGACGGACAAACAGCGTCCACCTCCACCGTCCGCTCCGCACCGCTTCGCCGCGTGCCCGGTAGCGGCGCGGAGGGTGATGCGTTGCTTTGCAGAGGGTTATAGCACAGCATCCGAGTAATCTGGCTGGAGTATTCCTGGAGTCCTTATCCGGCTTTACACGAAATTTTGAATCGTCGGTCCTCTCTCGAACAAGCTCCGTGTGGACGGCATTATCGGTTCTCGTTGTCCTCCCCTCCCCCTTCTCCGCTTCCCCTCCCCATTCCCCGTTCGTCCCTTCCTCCCTGCTACCCGCTACTCCGTACTCGCGCGTAATGATAGCCTGTGTCTCTCTCTCGTCCGCTTACAGCAGTGGCGGCTGCAGCGGCAGCACGCCAGGCATGCTCGTTATAAACCCGCGTGTTTACAAAGTGGCTCCCAAGGAGAGGTGGGTGGCTGGGCTGCTTAACGCCCGCACCGCACACACTCACACACACTCACACACACACGGGTGCGCGCGCACTCACACACAGTCTGGACTCGATGCCCATGGGAATTTTTTTCCGGCGTGTGAGTGAGTGTGGCCTTCCTCCCACCCCTTTGTGCGCTCGAAGCGCTTTTTCACTTCGTCGCCCCGGGGAATGCCGCTAGTCGTGGAACCCCCTGGTCGGTCGGTTCGTTCGTGGGTCAGCAGGTGGACGCTACGCGGCCAGCATCGGCTCTGCAGCGTTGACAGCGTGTGTGCCTCCTCTCAGGCCGAGGAAGCTCCATCCACTTTCATTATTTGGCATTCTGGCAGTGCTTCGTCACCCTATTTAAACAACAGGGTTCCCGTCGGCGGGGTGGGGTGGGGTGGGGTGGGGTGGGGTGGGGCGGGGCGGGGCGGGGTGGGGTGGGGCGGGGTGGGGCGGGGCGGGGCGCACCCCCAGGCCCCGCCTGCCCGGCCCTGCCCCGCGGCTCGGATTTCACGAAGACAACGCGCACGGCCCGCCGAGGTACTTAACGCAAGGCTGTGTGCCCCTGCCCTGACCCCCACCGGAGCAACAAACAGCACAACTGCAGCATTTTGAAAGAAAAGTGGTCGCCCGGTTTCGCCTGCTCGCGGGTCTGGCTTTTAGACTTGTGGACGCGTGTTGCCCCGGCGGCGGCGCATCTCCCAGTGGGCCAGAGGACCGGTGGAGGCGGTCAAAATCCCGGACGGGTTTTGAGCTCCAGAGTCGCTGAATGGGACTCGAACCGAACGAGTGACCCCACCAATGGATTGCTCTCCGAACGAGAAATCCGTTGGTGAGGTCACTCGTTCGGTTCGAGTCCTGTTTAGCGACTCTGGAGCTCAAAACGCGTCTGGAGTTTCGACCGCCGGCGCCGGTCTTCTGGCCCACTGTGCGTCTGGGTGGCTCGTGGCTCCGCTGGCTCAGGAACCGCAGGGCGCGCTGACGCTATCCGCGGCCGCTATCGCTGCGATCGGCGTGCCTCGCTGCCTTGCCGAAATTGAGCCAGAGTGTGCTAGCCTCCACCCTGATTGCTTTGGCCTACTCGCACGCCACCCTGGCCGACTGGCCCGACAGGCCGATGCCTCCCACGCGGAAGTCCCAGGGCGTACCCACCCGCACAGCCACAGCCCGGCTTCGGACTTTCTTCACCGCCATGCGAGAGGCGGGGGAAGCCCCACGGCATCGCCCTATGCGCGCCGAAGCGCCAGCCGAAGCCGCGGGAAAAATTTGCCGCGGCCGCGAGCGTGAAACTGGTGAACCTGGTGAAACGGCGATCGGCGCGACTCGCGGACCGCGGCGAGGCAAGGCGAACCAACGCGCCAATCGCCGCCAGGGTCGCTTTCCGAAAAACAAAGAGGGCCTCGCCGCGCCGCGTGGGCAGCGGGCGGACGTCCGAGCGGAACGGCGCGCGGACGGATAGTTAAGGCGAAGTTGGGGCGGCGCGCACGTCGAATGTAAGTCACGGGGCCGGCTTTGGCGGCGACGGAAACAAGTCGGCGATAATGAGCGCGTCCATCGTGGAATCAGCGGATCGCGCGGCCGGCGCTGCAGACTGACTCTGTCTCTCTCGCGCCGAAGCGGGACGCCCCGCGGGAGCGAGAGAGACGCCGCGACTCTCGGAATCAGTCAGCCGGCGCTGCGGAAGTCGCCGGGGATTGGCAAATATTTTGGCGACAAGAAAACGACGACGACGACGGCGAGGCGCTCGCTGTCACCAAAGATGCCAAGACCGAGACGGAGGTCCGCGCCGCGGTCCGCGCCACCCGCCAGCCTCGCGGTAGGCCTTGTAGCGGTGGGGCCGCCGTCAGGCCCGTCAGGCACATTAGAGCCAATAAACAAGTCAGGCCGCCGGGCGCGTCCGCAGCGCGGCGCAGCGTCCTCCCTCGGATCAAAAGTTTGCGGGGAAATAAAATGAAGAGAGGATGAGTCCGTCCGGTGAGTCCGGCGTGAGGCGAGGGTAGCCCGGGTCAGGAGAGAGGCGCGCTGGCCGCGCTGGCGGTCGGGGTCCGGCGGCTCGGCGGTTCGGCCGCGACGCCGCGACGCCGGAAAGTGGCCGAAGCGGAGGGTCTGGAGGGTCACGGCCGCGCAGGGGCACGGGCGGCACGGCGGGCGGCACGACGCCAAGGGAGGCGCCGAGCCGAGCGCCGACCCCAGCGGTACTTCCCCCAATCCGTTCCGGCCGCCACGCCCACGCCGGGCCGAGCGCGTCACGCGATGACGCCCCTCGGGACTCGCCCATTCCTAGCATTGCTGTCTCTCTCGCACCCTTACGCGACGCCCTCGTGAGTGCAAGAGAGACAAGGCGACGCTAGAGCACTGCTCGGAATCAGCCTCGAGGTGGAACAGGGCTGGGCCAACCCCGTATGAGTGTGTGTGCGGGTGGAAGACTGCAGCGAGGCTACTGTCCATCGGCGTGGTCTCTGAAAAGGGAGGGGGCCTCGCATCGCACGCCATCGCCCCGCCGCCGCCTGGGCCGCGCCCAGAGGGCCCGAACTGGTACCGGCTCATGTGCAAATGTGTGCGTGTGTTTGTGTGTGTTTGCGCCGCGTATGCCCAGTAGCTGGTGTAGCCGCGACGTGTTCGCCAAGGCCCAGGCAAGGTCCGCGAGACCGCGAGGGAGAGCGGGGATCAGTTTGAGCTTGATCGGTCCGAGGGGAAGGGGACGAGGACGAGGATGTGGAGGAGGGGGAGGCGGCATCGGCGAAAAGAGCGACCGTGTACCGAGGCGGCGAGGCGGCGGAGAAGCTCATCAGGCCGCGTGCAGTCTGCTTGCATGCCATATGGACTCCCGTCCTTGGCTAGTCCCGGGACTGGACTGGGGTAGCGCCGCCTAGCGCCGCCTAGCGCCGCCTAGCGCCGCCTAGCGCAGCGCGACGAGGACGCGGCAGCGCACTGCTTGGCAGGCACGACTTGCAAAGGTTCGCGGCGGGATGTCCAGTCGTGTGGCATGTTCCCCATTCGCCGACCGCCTCGTCCTGGGTGGCGTCCATCCCGGCGACGACGACCCTCTTCCACGACACCGTAAAGCGCGCCGAGTGAGCCGATAAAACGTGTTTGCAGAATTCGCTCTATTTCATGCCGCTGCCGCGGAGCGCAGCGCGGAGCGGATTTAATTTCCTGCCCATCGCTGGTTTCCTAACGACTCAATCGCGTATGGGATAGCACGCTCGGCGCGGCGCGGCGCGCAGACCGAGAACCGAGATCGCACGACGCATGCTCGTAAAATGATCTAGGTTCGCGCCGCGCCCGCCATAACAATCACTCTGCAGCGCGCAACGCTCGGCAACGCTACACTGCACGACGGTCGCGCGGCGGACTGCGAGACTGCGGCGCGGAGGACACGATCATGTACACCCTTCTGGGGCACCCGATGCACGCTAAATTCCTCAAAGGGGACTCGAATCAAGCGCACGCCAATGGATTCCCCGTTGAAAGGGCAACCCGCGGATGACATCATTGACTGGATCCGAGGCCTCTTTCAGGACGACAGAGCTCTCACAGCGTGCCGGCCGCTCTGTCTCTCTCGCACTCACGGGGCGTCCCCGTGGAAGTGCGAGAGAGACAGAGCGACGAGGACGTCTCTCAGAATCAGTCCAGCAGACTCTCTTTGAGCAGGCCTTCTGGCTGGCGAGTGTGCTTGCGCCATTGGGCAAGCCGCGTTCGCTTACTAAAGCGCCGCCCAAGGGATCAGAGGGCACAGATATAATTGAACACTGTCGATACACTTGGCGTGTTGGCGTGCACTGTCTCTATTAGCCGACCCTCCACGCGACGCCGCGCGAAATGCCGCGACGCCAAGGCTCGGCACACGAGGGGCCTTAAAATCCGCGTTAGGGTTTCGCCACGGGCGCGGGCTTGGCGGCGCGGGCGCAGGCTTCGCGCCCAGGCCAGGCAAATGTTGTGCCTTTCTTAAAACGCAAGGACGCCCCTTGAGCTACTTGGTGGCGCGCCGAGGCTCAGCCAGGCTCAGCGCGCGGCGTTTCCGATGAGGCAGATGGCGTTTTAATGCGCGCCCGGAGAGCAGCACCGCGAGCAACGCGCCAAAGGGTCCTTCCCGCTGCCTGGCTGCCTGCCTGCCTGCCTGGCTGTGGCTCAATGCGCGCGCGCGTGTGTGTTATTAAAATCCGTCCGAAGGGCCCCAGAGGCAGCCAGAGGCAGCCAGAGGCAGCCAGAGGCAGCCAGAGGCGGCGCTCGCCACGCCCGACGAGGCCGCGCCGTGCCTGACTCCGCCTGGCTCGGCCTGGCAGTGTGTCGTCCGACGCGGATAGACCTGCAGCCTTCGCCAAGCATTACACCCCGAAGGTTGAAAAAAGACACCGAGGGCACGCCGCAGGCCGCATGCAGTGCACCACTTCCAATCAATCAATGGTTTTATGTTTGGCGCGCGTTTGTTTCTGCGATTTGAACGACGCCTGCAACGTATCCGCGCCTAGAACGCCGCCTTGACTGTCTTGGCACGGCGCGCGCCACTTTTGAATCGGCGCGGCGATTGTCTTCCGGCCATGTCTGGAGAGCTCCGCGCTGCGCTGCGCTGCGCTGCGTCCGGAGCGGCGCCTGGGTATGCATCCGGTAAAGGCAGCGCCGCGGCGCACGGCGGCCATGCAGGCAAGAGCAAGGCCTGCCAACCCAACAGTAAAACTACAAAACGGCGCCCGAATAACGACCGGCTATCGATACTATCGAAGCGGCTCGCGATAGTACAGTCGCGCGCTCCGTCCAGCGTCATAACGGGAAAACGAGCGACAGGGGGCTGTCTCACTCGGGAAACCAATCATCTCACGTCTCTGACGGCGGCGGCTGGAGCTTGCGGAGCCAAGGGTGAGGGAGTGTGGGCACGCACGGATCTAGAACGCACTCAGCGAGAAACTAATTTCCCGGTCATTGCTTTACCAGTGTTTCTGCTCCCCTGCACAGTGTGCCATAAGACTGGGGCGGCCGACATTCTAGGCGCGTTTTGAGCTCCAGAGTCGCTAACCAGACGTGTGACCCCACCCATAGCGTTCGGAGAGCAATCCATTGGTGGGGTCACACGTTCAGTTCGAGTCCCATTTAGCGACTCTGGAGCTCAAAACGCGTCTCGAATTTTGGCCCCCGTCGCCGGTCTTCTGGCCCACTGTGCCCTGCTTGTCCAGTCCAGGGATGGCGCAATACTGTCTGACCGCAGCGACCCCTGGGGCCGCAGCGCGCGGCGGAACTAAGTGAGAGGGCGGCTGGCGGAGCGGGGCAGGCGGCGCAGCATCCGAACGCGCCGCCTAACAAGCTCCCCGTGACGGACGAAGGGGTCCAGCGCGTCCTCTTGTTTGTGCGAATGGCTCTCGTTTTCTCCAGCCGGTGACAGCCGCGTCCTTGCCGGAGCCCACTGGAGCCCACTGGAGCTGGAGCCCACTGGAACTGGAGACCACTGGAACCGGAGCCCACTGCAGGCGCGGCCGGCACGTTCCGTTCGTCCGTCCCACCGCACGCAAATGCCACCGCGGCGGAGGACTCAATCTCGCGCCTCGCAGACAAAGTTCAGGGGGATCTCTCCTCTCCTCGCCTGCGTGCAGGCCGTGCACGCGGGCCCGGAACTGTCCAGCAGCACCCACGCTGTTTTTGTTCTCTTTATACTATTTTAATGATTTGATAGCACAGCAACTAATTGGTAGCCTGCAGCGAACAGCATATGTGGTTTTGGAGCTGAGTGGGGGTGGGGGTGGGGGCACTGAGGCCGTTAGTGTCTGCCGAGATTTAGAGCCCTTAAAGCCGCAGTCCGTGCGAGCAATAGGCAATACTCCGGCCGATTGTCCGTCGGCTCGGCCGCGCTCGTGCTTCTGGGATCAGCGTGCCAGCGCGCCGTGCGCCACGCCGCCGGTGTAGTGGGTGTGAGGCCTCACTGGGGCGCCACGCCCCGCCACGCCCCGCCACGCCACGCCATGCGCCGTATACGGGGGCTAAAAAGTGGCCAATGTTAATCTCCAGCAACCTTGTTAGCAGCGCGTTTTTTGCCCAACTGCTGCTTGATCAGCCTCCGAAGCCAACGGACCAAAGAAAAGACCAGCCGCCGTGTGTGTATAAGCGCAAAGCAAAGCGACCCCCCCCCCCCTTCCCCCTCCGCGCGACGGCCGCCGAAGTGATCCCTTCTCAACGATATTCTCCTTTTGATCACCGCCTTCTTTTGCTGTTGTCGATATTGTTGTTTTCAGCGGGGACTCGCGGTGCGCGGCGGTGCGGTATTTTCTGCCGGCCAGGGCCAAGACAATTAATGCACGCCGATGAAAATTAATGCCAACAACAACACGAGGACGGCGTCGTGCATCGGCCGCTTAGTTTCGGTGAGGCGTCGCGGCGCCGTGCTGAGGATGGGGCGGGGCGGGGCGGGGCGGGCCTGCTTGGGGCGGCCAGGGCTGGGCTGGGCCGATCCAGTGTGCCGCTTCCGTGTATCCTTTAGGGCGAATCCTTGGCCCAGTTGTGTTCTCTACGTGCTTTCGCTGATGCTTCGAGATGAGCCCCTCAGCGGGGCAGCTTCCGCGTGGCACGTCACCGCGTCGTGAAACTCGTTTCGAGTTCAGCTAGCGCGAGCCGAAAACCGTGGAAATCTTTACTGCTGTTTCGTGGCGGAAACGGAATATTGGGCCGCACCCCAGCCCGACCATTGCTATTTTTTTTCGTCACGGCCAGAGCCGCGCTGTGTAGCCCGTTTGGTATTCATAGGTTGGCAGTGCCGTACCGCCGTGCCGGGGCGTGCGGTGCATGTGCAGTCCGCGCAGTCCGCGCGGACAAGCCAGGGGAGACGCCAGGCTTGCCAACGAGCGCCAACGAGTGCGATTGTTTGCATCCATTGGGTCGCATCCTCGACATACCGCGGCGCGCCGCGGCGTGTGTCCGACTGTCCGAGCCCCTCTCGATGAGCGAAGCAGCGAGGTGACGGTCCGCAGAAGGACGCCGTCGAGGAGAAGGGCGGGCGGGGCGCGCGTCGTTCGGCGCCGCCATCAACACCGTCTTGGTGCCGAGCGACGCGCCAAATGCCACCGCGGCGCCATGACGGCCGCCCGCCTGCCCCTGCAGGCCTCGCTGCAGGCCCTGCCCGAAGCAGATGTTCTGCAACGCCGACTGACAGGGGCGTGCGCATTGTTGTTGCAGAACAAGACATCATTCTTCGCGTGCCCTGGCGCGCCCTGGGCGACCCTTGCACCGCGCGCCCGCCTCCCGCCACCATCGCCAGCCCGGGCGACCCCGGCCGCCGAACTTGACCCGGCCGACAGCCCCGCCTTGGGCAGACGACGCAAAGGGGAGATCCGGGTCCCAAGGGACGCGCCAAGGACCGCGAGGACCGCGTCAGAAAGGAGTTGTTTGGTAGCCGAAGCGCCTGGGAGGTAGACACCGTCGTCGTGCTGGTGTGCACTGCGGGCTGGCCTACCCTTTGCAGTGCAGGCGTTCGGGCCGCCTGGGAGGTAGGCGATAGACACAGGCGTGTGCGGCGGGCTGGCCTACCCTTTGCAGTGCAGGCGTTCGGGCCGCCTGGGAGGTAGGCGATAGACACAGGCGTGTGCGGCGGGCTGGCCTACCCTTTGCAGTGCAGGCGTTCGGGCCGCCTGGGAGGTAGGCGATAGACACAGGCGTGTGCGGCGGGCTGGCCTACCCTTTGCAGTGCAGGCGTTCGGGCCGCCTGGGAGGTAGACAATAGACACAGGCGTGTGCGGCGGGCTGGCCTACCCTTTGCAGTGCAGGCGTTCGGGCCGCCTGGGAGGTAGACAATAGACACAGGCGTGTGCGGCGGGCTGGCCTACCCTTTGCAGTGCAGGCGTTCGGGCCGCCTGGGAGGTAGACAATAGACACAGGCGTGTGCGGCGGACTGGCCTACCCTTTGCAGTGCAGGCGCCCTAGGCCCTAGGTAGGCCGGCCGCAGCACTCCGGGGCGCCGCGCTGCCTCCGCTATAGATCACCGGGTGGAAAGACACGGCGTGGATCTTGGATTCCAGGTCTTGCGTCACCGCCACGTCACCACCGCGTCACCGCGTCGCCGAGGCACGCGCGGGAAAATTCAAAAATTTCCGGAATGGCGGAGAGGCGCGCGGAGAGTCCACGAGGCTGCGCGGCGGTGACGGTGGCGACGGCTGCCCGGTGTCCACTGCCACTGGGTCACGGACGCGGGTACGCCGGCCACACCGGCCAAGCCGTCCGGCGACAAACACGGCCATCCTGTTGTCGGCGCATCCCCTCTGCATTCGACTAATGAGGGAAGGGCCCTCCGTTCCGTTCCAGCACCGCACGCAGCGTGTCTGTCTGTCTGTCTGTCTGTCTGTCTGTCTGTCTGTCTGTCTGTCTGTCTGTCTGTCTGTCTGTTCGTCCGTCGGTCCGTCGTCCGCCCGCCCGCTAATTTATTCGCCGTTGGCGCCGAGGCCGCGCGCACTTTAGGACGCGTCCTTCCTCCCTTTCCTTTTCTTCCGGAGGGTAGGCCAGGCCGCGCCACGCCACGCCGCGGCCACGGCCGAAACTCGCTTCATCAATTTCCTTTTATTTCCTTGGCGCTTCCTCCGCGAACACCTGCGCGTTTTGTCACCAGGTTCAGTGCCACCGACCCCCTCCCCTGCAGCCTGCGCGGCCTGCCCGGCCTGCTCCCCGTTCCGAGGAGATTCCACGAAGATGGCCGTCTGCCAGGCCGGGCCGTGGCCAGGCCGCCTGCGTCACGCTGCCGACGCCGGACTCGGCCGGACTCTCCGGCCGGACTCCGGACTGCTGGATGCTGCGCGAGGTGGCGTTGTTCCGGTCCGTTTCCGGTCCGCGTCACGCTCGCGAACGCTTCGCGGTATCGACTGGCAGACGTCACGGCGACGCGGGGTGACGTCACGGGGTGCCTTTGTGGCGGCTGGCTGGCCGTGTGGCGTTCGCTGACGGCGGCATCACGGCGGCGAGGCGGAGAAGGCGGAGGCAGCCGTAGGCGGTTGTTACATTTGTCCCCAGGGGCGCTGCGTGCTGCGTGATATGCGTTCGCGCGGCGGAAAACGGCACCGGCACTGCAGTGGCGTGGTGGCGTTATCGACGAGCCCGGCGTCCGCCCTTCGCCTCGCTTCATTAGGATGCATCTGGACGGCGGCGTGGCGTGGCGGGGAGGAAGGATGTGCCCGGGATGCGCTGGCAGTGGCGTGGCGGGGAGGAAGGATGTGCCCGGGATGCGCTGGCAGTGGCGTGGCGGGGAGGAAGGATGTGCCCGGGATGCGCTGGCAGTGGCGTGGCGGGGAGGAAGGATGTGCCCGGGATGCGCTGGCAGTGGCGTGGCGGGGAGGAAGGAGGTGCCCGGGATGCGCTGGCAGTGGCGTGGCGGGGAGGAAGGATGTGCCCGGGATGCGCTGGCAGTGGCGTGGCGGGGAGGAAGGATGTGCCCGGGATGCGCTGGCAGTGGCGTGGCGGGGAGGAAGGATGTGCCCGGGATGCGCTGGCAGTGGCGTGGCGGGGAGGAAGGATGTGCCCGGGATGCGCTGGCAGTGGCGTGGCGGGGAGGAAGGATGTGCCCGGGATGCGCTGGCAGTGGCGTGGCGGGGAGGAAGGATGTGCCCGGGATGCGCTGGCAGTGGCGTGGCGGGGAGGAAGGATGTGCCCGGGATGCGCTGGCAGTGGCGTGGCGGGGAGGAAGGAGGTGCCCGGGATGCGCTGGCAGTGGCGTGGCGGGGAGGAAGGATGTGCCCGGGATGCGCTGGCAGTGGCGTGGCGGGGAGGAAGGATGTGCCCGGGATGCGCTGGCAGTGGCGTGGCGGGGAGGAAGGATGTGCCCGGGATGCGCTGGCAGTGGCGTGGCGGGGAGGAAGGATGTGCCCGGGATGCGCTGGCAGTGGCGTGGCGGGGAGGAAGGATGTGCCCGGGATGCGCTGGCAGTGGCGTGGCGGGGAGGAAGGATGTGCCCGGGATGCGCTGGCAGTGGCGTGGCGGGGAGGAAGGAGGTGCCCGGGATGCGCTGGCAGTGGCGTGGCGGGGAGGAAGGATGTGCCCGGGATGCGCTGGCAGTGGCGTGGCGGGGAGGAAGGAGGTGCCCGGGATGCGCTGGCAGTGGCGTGGCGGGGAGGAAGGATGTGCCCGGGATGCGCTGGCAGTGGCGTGGCGGGGAGGAAGGATGTGCCCGGGATGCGCTGGCAGTGGCGTGGCGGGGAGGAAGGATGTGCCCGGGATGCGCTGGCAGTGGCGTGGCGGGGAGGAAGGATGTGCCCGGGATGCGCTGGCAGTGGCGTGGCGCGCGGCGCGGACCGGCTGGACGGACGGAACCCCAAGGACGCGCGCCATTTATTTTTCCCCTCGGAAGGGCTGCGCGCTGACGCCGCGCTGACGCCGCGCGCTACACGCGTTGTCGGTCGATCCGGCCTTGACCGCGTTGTTCGGTAAGTCTCCGAGGCCACGCCGACAAAGCACCAACGCGCGGTTTCTTGTCAAAAAGTGACTCGTAAACAGTAAGTGTTTATTCGAACCGTGTTTTGTTCAACGCCGGCGGGGGCGGTGCCCCCCGCGCGGCGTGGCGCGGCCCGGTCACGAGGCAGCCGGCCACCGGCACGCGGGACTGCTGGCTGTTGGTCAGTGGGACTCCGGCGTGGCGGGGCGGGGCGGGGCGGGGCGGGGCGGGGCGGGGCGGGGCGGGGCGGCCGGACGCGGCGTGGAGGGGGCAGTCTCCTTCCGCACGCCCCTCGTCCCCTCGTCCGCATACAAACACACCCCCCTCCAGACCCTCCAGCGCGCCGCAAAGATCGACGAACGTCCTTGCCTGCTATGCCGCCGCACCGCCGCACCGCCACGCCCGGCACGCCGCGCCGCAGTGTGGGGGCCGCCGGCCGCCGCTATTATTAGGCCTAATCGTAGAAAGTGCCAACGGCAAATCGGCGGACAGCTCCGCGCCGCGCACCGAGGAGGAAGGCACAAAATGGGGCAGAGGACCGGTGGAGGCGGCCAAAACTCAAGACGCGTTTTGAGCTCCAGGGTCGCTAAATGGAACTCGAACCGAACGTCTGACCCCACCCATGGATTCCTCGTCCGGAGAGCAATCCATTGATGGGGTTAGAGACTCTGGACCTCAAAATGCGTCTAGAATTATGGTCACCTCCACCGGTCTTCTGGCCCACTGTGAGACGAGGAGTCGAACCGTGGTTGTCTGCTCTGCTGGTGGCTGAATCAGCCCGAGCACTGGTGGACATTACACTGGATCGTTTTCAATAATTCTGTGGATTCCACGAATGGGACTTGATTCAGCCCCATGAGAGTATCTACGGATTCCTCTTTCGGCGGGAAACCCCCTGCACCCTCACACGTATGATTCGAGTCCACTGTCGGGCCCACAGTGCCGTGTGGCGTTACTCTGCTGCAGCAGTTCGAACGCTTCAACAACTCTGACTGATCGTCGAGCTGCTCGGGCCCGACTCTGACTCCGGGCGACGCGTAGCTAAGCGTTGCCCCGTCGCATCGCCATGATGCGCCATGATGGATGACGCTTTGTTTGTGGGCGTGCTGCAGGGTGGCTCTGCCTCGCCGTCCCGTCGCGCTCGTGGGGGTGCGAGAGAGACGGAGCGCCGAGACTACTCTTCCGAAATGGCTGCAGTTCGCCGCAGTGCGTCGTGAAAGGGGTGGCGGGGCGCGGCGGTCCCGTTCCGCTGGCTGCATGCGGCGTGCAGCGTGCCGCGGCGTGCAGCATGGTCAGTTCAGGGACGCCCGGGCGCTGCCCAGACGCCGCCGTCCTGCTCCGTGCCCTCCAGGCCGGCCCGCCGGAGCCTGGCCAAGCCTGGCGCAGCCACGAGCGTCATGCCAGTCGCGCCCGCATCCTGCACGCGGACAAGCGAGTGCGTCTCGCAGTGCGCCAGAAGACCGGTAGGCGGCCAAAACTCTAAACGTGTTTTGAGCTCCAGAGTCGCCAAATGGGACTCGAACCGAACGTGTGACCCCACCAATGGATTGCTCTCCGAACGAGGAATCCATTGGTGGGGTCACACTTTCGGTTCGAGTCCCGTCTAGCGACTCTGGAGCTCAAAACGCGTCTAGACTTTTGACCGCCTCCACCGGTCTTCTGGCCCACTGTGCTGCGATGACACACGCGCTGCGCGGCGGCATTGAGTCGGTGCGTTGCTGGCGTGGGTCTGCTGCTGGCACCCACTGCGTATACTATAGCACTGCGTAGCACTGCGTGGCGCGGCATACGGCACCCAGTATCTCGTGCCAGTGCTATAGCGACGCAGTGCCAGTCGCGGAGTCGTTGAATCAGCCGCCCCTTCCAGGGAACAGATGCTGCGGGCAGCCCTGAAGGCCCTGAAGGCCGCGGACGGGCCTCCACGGGGCGGCCGGGATGCCACCTGCTACGCGGCCGGCTCCGTGGCGGCGTGGCGGCCAGCTCATCGCGGCGCCCGTCGTTCGCGGAACGCCGGAAGTGGGGCTTCGGAATCATCCCGAGAGTCGTTTTCGTCGCTCTGTCTCTCTCGTCGATACGGAACGACCCATGAGTGTGAGAGAGACAGAGAGACGAGGGCGACTCTCGGAAGCAGCCTGCTGGGTCACGCCTCCGTCACGCCGCCGAAATGCCCCACCCGCGCGATGCAGCCCGCGGCGCACGAGTGCCGTGCCGCGCCGTGCCGTGCCGCGCCGTGGCGTGGCGTGGCGTGCCAGTCGGTCCGTCCGCGTGCGCGCCGCACCGGAGCCGTATTTGGGTGAAGGCCGGTGCGCCGTAATGACACAGGCGTGCATATCCACCGGTGTTATCCGCCTCGCGAAAAGGTGGCGGTGAACGCCGCGCGCCGCTGCCCCAGTGCGGGCGCGGCCAGTGGCCAGTGCCCCAGCGCCCCAGCGCCGCCACCGAGAGTCGTTCAAAACGTCATCACTTTTCTACTTTTCCTCATTTCAAGTTCCCGGCGTTTTTTTGTGTGTGCAGTGACATTTATCCCGCCACAACGTCACGGACGTCCGCGGGGCGCCGACTGCAGCGCGGCAGCGCGGTCCGGTCGACGGCGGCCTGGCCGGTAGGCACCCGTAGGTGGCGCCACCGGTTCCCCGCGGACTGCAGGCGGCCTGCAGACTGATTCCGAGAGCCGTTTTCGTCGCTATGTCTCTCTCGCACCTACACGGGACGCCCCATGAGTGCGAGGGAGACAGAGCGACGAAAGCGACTCTCGGAATCAGCCTGCTGGCGGGGCGCATAACTTGGCCAGGCCGAAGCGCCGCGCCGCGCCGCGTCCCGCCGCGAAGGTCGACACCCTCGTCCGCGGCCGGTCCGCCGTCCGCGCCTGACCGCCATGCCGGACGCTTTGGCTTTTCTTTCCGCGCGCGTTGCCTCGCTGTCGCCTCCCTGATCCGCCTCGCGCGGCGTGCGGCACGTCCCGTTCCGGCCGCGCCTCGCCGCGCCGGGCGGGTAGGCAGCCGAGATCCTTTACTGCAGCGTGGCCCACAGTGGGTCAGAACACCGCGGAGGCGGCCCAAATCCCGGACGGGTTTTGAGCTCCAGAGTCGCTAAATGCGACTCGAACCGAACGTGTGACCCCACCATTGGATTCCTCGTTCGCTGAGCAATCCATTAGTGGGGTCACACGTTCGGTTCGAGTCCCATTTAGCGACTCTGAAGCTCAAAACGCGTGTAGAAAGACGGCCGCCTCCAGCGGTCTTCTGGTCCACTGTGAGCGGTCGGTGTTTTCCGACGGGCCGGTCAGGCGAGGGCGCCGCGTTTTCTTCCTCGACGCCGGTCTCTGTCGCTGTCTCCGTCGCACCCGGTGCGCCTGCGAGCCGCCGCACCCTTTCTATGGTAATGTGTGGCTCTAGCCGCAGAGCCGCAGAGCCAGGCACAGCCGCAGAGGCATCCCTGGCCTCCGCACCATGCCGCCGCGCCGCGGGGCCGAACAAGGGCCGGGGTCGCCGCGCCGCCAGCGCACCGCGTACCGCGTACCGCCACTGCACCGCCTGTCCGGCACCGAAGTGACCACGCCGTCGGCACGCGGCAAGGCGAGGCAAGGCGACGCGCGACATCCCGATTTCACCGCTCGCCGCTCGGGGAAGCGCCAAGGGAAGGACCACGGCCTTCCTTCGGCCGCCGTCGGCTGCCTTCGGGCGGAGCGAAGGCGAAGGCGAAGGCGAAGCCGTGGCCCAGTTGGCGGTGCACTGGGAACGACTCGGAACACACACGGCGCCTTTAATTCGGGCAAGTCTGTTAAGTGGGTGGGCTTGGTGGGCTTGGTGGCGGCGCGGCGCCGCGGACTGCCGGAGGCGCGGTTCGGCGCGGTCCTCGTCCTTCCGCGTGTTCCGCGTGTTCGGCCACCTGGCCGCGTGCAGGCCGCGTGCCGCGTGCAGGCCGCGTGCCGGGCGCCGCGTCGCGTCCTTCGCAGCACTCTGTCCGAGACCGCCTTAGGGCCGCGCCGGCCGAGCCATCCAAACCGAAGGGAAGGATGCCGGCACTGCCACGCCACTGCCACGGCACTGCCACGCCACTGCCGTGCGAGGCAATGAGGCAAAGGCAAAGGCAAAGGCAAACGCAAGGCCCTCCGACCTTTAATGACTGGGTACGCCTCGGACTGTCGGCCGGCCGACGCCAAACAGTCGCTCTGTCTCTCTCGCACCTCTACGGGCCTACAGGGCGCACCATGAGTGCGACAGAGACAGGGCGACGGAACAGCTGTTCGCAGTCGGCCTGCCGGCGTGCGAGGCTCCTTATCTCGCGAGTCTCTTTCCAATGTTTCGGTTTAATCGTCCGGCTGGGCTGGTCGGGATGGGCATGGGCATGAGCATGCCCGGGCCGGCCAGTGCGGCAATGGGCCTTCGGGCTTCGTGCGTGCACTTAGCGCTGCGAGGGACGGCGGCGTGGCGGCGCCGGCTGAACTTGGCATCGTTTCCAAACGGGGAAGGGAAGGGAGCAGGCAGTAGTAATCAGGGAAGAAATATGACTCGCGGAATGAGAGGTAAAAGGGAATCGAGCGTACCATCCGAGCGGCGGCAACGACGCACAGCCAAGTTATTAAAGCCCAGTGATGGCGCAGCAAAAAAAACAAGAAGCCTTCCTTGTAATCAGCTTCCCTCCTCATGTGCCGTGCGATCTTTTAATGTGTGCTCTGAGCTCTGATCTTGACCGGGTGTCGGTGCAGTCTTGCGAAACGGTCCATAAACTCTACAAAACAAACATTTTCGGAAATTTTGGAATTTGGAAAACGTGAATGCTGCGCCTGCTGAGGGTGTGGACTGCGGCATGGCGGTGTGCCACGGTGTGCCGTTCGTCCCTGGATGGTGTGATTCGGAACCGAACGGATCGGACTGATCGGACAGGTGCTGGTTACCGACTAGGATTAGCGTGTTCCTGTAGGTGTGGGTGTCCGGAGCGGATCAGGGCCCGGCCCGGCCCGGCCCGGCGGGGTGGTGTCGACTTCACGGTCGCAAGGCGCGCCTAGCCTCGCCTTGCCGAGCCTTGCCGCGGAGCGACGGTGACGGCTGGCCTCACCTCATGGGCACTCACACACTAGACCAAGCCCTCCTTAGTGGTGGCTTTGTGACAGTCGCGTTTGACAAGGCAGCGCCGAAAACTACCTGACAGAATAAGCTTACAACGTATTTACAGATTGACCGAAAAAAGGTCGCATTTTCACTGTTTGACTTCTGTGTTTCCTCCTGCCAGAACTGCAAAATTTATTTTGATTTAAATTTTTATTTTCAAGGGGCTACATTGGTAGCACAGTGGTGTTGGCCATGGCGACAGCCTTCTCGAGGTTGGCAGAGCGCTCCTTCCATGCAGTGCAGGCAGGCGCCATGCTCCGTGCTCCTCCAGCCACGACCGCCGCGTCCCGTCCGCGTCCCGTCCGCGTCTCGGCGAGGCGCTCAGCGAATCCCATGCAAGGCTGCTGACCCCAAACATGCATGCACGTGCTCGCTGCCCACTCCTCACGCAAATGCACACTCCGCTCCGCGCTCAGGCCCAGCTCGGCGTAACCGACTTCGCCGACTTACTCGGCGCCGCGGGTGCGGTTTGCGCCTCGCTACCGCGCAGCCTCAGCGCGCGGCCGGATGAAGAACGCCGCCGTGCGGGTAGGCCACCCAACCAGCAGGCGTGTCCGCTGGGCTGCTGCTTCTGAGTGAGAAATTTATTTCAGCGTGGCGCAGTGCAGCAAGTTTTCGCTCTTTGGAAAGGGATGGCGGGAAGTTAACAGGCACAAAAACTTCACTGTTCAATAAAAAAATATTTATTTTGTATATTTTGATTACAATTTTTTGTTAGGGTGTTGAAGAATTTATTTCACCTTTTATTTGGTTTCTACACGTTTGTAAAGACTGCAGAACGGAAGACAATACCCTCTCTTCCACAGCGTCATTTTCTAACAAAGTTAATATGTCCTCTGTTGCTGACTTAATTTTTTCTCTCCAAATTGTTTTATCAGGGGTGGGAGCCACCTCAGAATTGGCAGGTTGGGAATTACTTATTTCTATTACAGCAGCTACAGTTGACTCGTCAGCACAGTTACTCTTGTTTGAAGTTGTATCATCCATAACAAACATTTCTGAGCAAAGAGTGTCTGCAGAGTCAATTTCAATTACAGCTGTGTCATGAATGCCATCGGACGTGGTGGAATTTACATATTCAAAGATGCCTTCAGGTAACTCCTCAGACTCTGAGGTCAGATAAAGAACAGTAACCATTTCATCTTCATGGACCTTGAATCCGAAACTTTTATTAGCTTCGGTAGCTGTAATTGAGGCAATCGTTATATCTGCACTGACCTCAGGAACAGCTTCATCAGCACCCATTTCACAGTTCACATTTGGTAAAAAAATTTCTGCACCTTCAACATCAACTCCCGGTTCCAGTTCTGTGTCACATATGGCTTCCATAGTGTCCTGATCATTGTTTGTAGAGCTGACTTCATCCGCAATGTTTTCCACTAGATGAGAATGTGTAGGAATGTATCTCACAGAAACTGTATCATCACTATTAATAGTGAACCGGATGTAAGCACTACAGAAAGCACCAGTTTTTACCCGTCCTTTCTTTAAAGTTCTCTTTGTTTTGCGGGGCATGCTTGTATGAGGTTTGTCAGTACCATCCTTTTGACAATAGAAGAAGCTCTTACCATTCTTCATGCCTGATTGGCTGGTAAAACAAAACCCAGATGATTCTTCTTCTTTCTTCTTCCATGCCATGAATTCATCCCAGTTTCTAAATTTCATCTCACGTGGCGGATCAATGTCAAAATTGTGCATTTTTTTCAAATGTAACGTAATTGTATGTTTAAATCGAGCTCTGAAATGGCAATCAGTAGAAACAGGACATGTCAACAACTTTTTACTAGGTGGCCCTTTGCACATTTTAACGTGTTCACTTAGAGTACTTGGCCGCACGAAAGTGAGCAAACATTTCTTGCACTGCATCTCCGGCTCAAAATCACAGTCATGAACACTCTTCAAATGTGTTCTAAGGGTACTGTTCAGTCTGTATTTGAAATGGCAGCCATCAGATATGGGACATGTTTTTAATTTTTTTGGCCCCTTGCATTTGATGACATGAGCAAATAAATATGACTTTCTTTTGAAAGTCAGCAAACACTTTTTACATGCAATTGCATCCCTGAAAATTGAATATTTTATTTAAGAGGTGAAAGTATTCATTATAAGATAATTAAAAATACGAGTGTAGTTAGATTTGCTTTACCTGTGGTTTGTAGATACAGAAGGTTGCTGATTTTCAGAAATTTCCAAACTTCCTTCCTGTTTCTTCACATCACAATCTACTACTAGGCCATCTGCAAGTACAAATAATGGATTATATATTGGAAACACATATGAGTACTCTTAAAATTTTAACTGAAGTTTAGCCCTGACAAACCTTGTTTTCCTAAGGAATTCTCGGAAGATTCCTTCGTGCTTTCCGCAGAGTGTGTGGGGTGGGCTTCGATAAGTGTATTTTTCACTGCTTTCACCAAATGGCATGACTGCAAATGTGCATCATATTTTGTAGTGGATCGGAAACTACTTTTACACCTGGTAAACAAAATATATTGGCCCTTACTTTCAAACAGATTCAAATGATAACCAATGAATCATTTCACTTACTTGTCACATTTCACTAGATTGATGATTGCATGTTTATCTCTTTGGTGCCGTCTTAAACAGGGTACACTTGAGAATCTTCTCCCACATAGATCACATTGACAAATTTTCTTAGATGTGTCAGATTCTAGTTTGTGAACTTTTCTGTGGTGTCTCAGTAAGTTTGAGGAGGTAGAAAACGTTTTATCACAATGCACACAGTCAAGTTTGGATTTCATGACAGCAAATAACACTTCAACCGAATAAAATAGATATTTCTTTTTACTTTTAAGAAAGATCTCAAGCTAGACAGAGGTCTGCAAAACTATCAAAATTTCTTGAACTTCTGCTTCTGCTTCATTTCTTGGCTTGTTTACGTCCTCCTGTTTCTTCTTCACAGGTACTTCTTTGATTCGTCTTCATTCATTTGTTTCTTCTATGAATCGTCTTTTGTTCTCCCTTTAACTTGTTCTGCTTCTGCTACGTGTTGACCGTGTTGCTGTGTTGACATTTGGTGCAAGTTCTTTTCCTATTTTGTTTTATTTATTGAATGACTTGAACTTCATCATGGGTAAATCTGTAGTGGCGGATGAACAACTTTGGTCGTACTGTAAACAATATAGCCCTGCCAAAGGATACGTCATTGGACTCGTTTTGGGACAGGTTAGTTTCATTACTGTCAACATTTCTTTTGAAGAAAATTTTGTGTCAGCAGATTAGTCTGTTGAGCAGTGAAATTTTTCCATTGAAATAATATTAATTGATCAGTAACTAAACATTATTTCCCCATGTCGTCATTTTTCTTTGACAACATTTATTATCCAAATACTAGCATATGTCACTCATCTAATTATGCATGTTTTGGTCCTTAGTGTTCGAAAGCAATTGATTATGTCGTTCATCTGGCGCGCATACCTCCTCCAGACAGTTCGAAGGATGAAAAGGATGATGAACAGAAGCCCAAAACTGCGAAAGGTTTATTGTTGCCAGAAATAAAGGAATCGTGGGTTGCTAACCATGCCTGTGATGTAAGTGTTGTGATTACTCATGAAAGTTTAAGTTAAGGCTCTGAGTTTGAAGTACTTCAATATTAAATGTATTTTTTCTTCTAGGTTACAAGAATGTTACCTGGAGGTATGTGGGTCCTAGGACTTTTTCTAATTGGACAAAATGATCCATTCGAAAGTCAACAGAACGCTTCACGCCTACGCTCTATTCTGAGGCATGTTCGAACTGAACTTCAAAAGAATTCTCTATACGGTGACAGTCCATCATCTGAGAAACTTATACTTCATTTGAACATTCAAAAGAATTTGTAAGTTCTTAATAAGGTTTTATGTTTTAATTCTTATCATTTATGTCTGTGATAAACTTTCTAAATTTACTGAGTCCCTAATTTAATTAATTCAGGGTAGCCTGTCGATCAGTAGACCTTGATGGTTCAGGCATTCGTCCAATTGACTGGAAGTTCCAAAAAAATCCTGTTGTTTGGAATCAAATTGAGTGTATTTTAGATCTTAACTACGTAAAGCACCTAAGCCAAGAAGAATCTTCAAAACAACTAAGGAACCAACTGGAGGTACTTTGAGTGTTTGGCTATCTTAGCCATCTCATATGAAAATATTATTCCCATTGGTCTTCATCCCCTCTCTTTCATCCTAGGCTCTGGTCAAAGCAGTTAATGGCCAAATCAATGAATCAGTGTGCACTCTGTCTGATGAACTCATGGACCCTGAAGATTTGGTTGAAAATATCTTCAAGAACCAAAAGGGCAAATCCTCCAAGAAAAAGAATGCAAAGGGCAGTGGTGATGAACCTTATATTCTTTCTGCCAGTTTATACATGCCCATGGTAATTTTCTCTTGTGTTTTCTTTTCTGGAGCGCACAGAGAAGAGAACATTCTAAAGCCATTTAAAACTTGCTCTTTCTAAATCGCTTTTGAATTTTTCTTACTCATTTATCAGGTTGGAGGAGTAGATATAAAGACCCCATCCGGAGTGAAATTGAACAAGGGAGCTGGAATAATGAATTTCACTGGCAGCCCTGTGAGCCGAGTGTTTGTTCACCAGAAAGCAACTGTTGATGAAGCTTGCAAAGTAAGGCTTTGATTTTTTTTTTTAATCATTGCGAGGATTTTTTAAAAACTACTTAAAAATGATTCCTCTTTAAATGCAATTTGTGTTTGTGCAGGCTGTGAAACAGGATATTATGAGATCAATTGCAACACGGTTGCATATGCATGCAGACTCACTTGTTGAGGAAGACCCACCTGAAGGTACTAATAATTTATTGTATTTTGGTTGTCACCCTGCTTTTATAAACTCTTACTTAATCTTTGTACTTTTAACATTATTTTTGAAGACCAAGAGACTTTACATGATCCACCAAGGAGAGTTATGATCAAGCTGCCTTCTACCAATGTAACATTCTCAGATTATATTTTCCCTGGTGAGGGACCAGAGGAGGCTCTTGTGTCTGCAGAAGAGTTGTTAGACCTGAAGCTGGAGTTGGAAGATGTAGAAAAGGATGTTGAAATATCGGCAGGTAGGATGCCTTTCATTTAAGCTTGATGACGCATTTAAAAAAATTGTCTTGTTTAAAAGCTCCTATTGTTTGCTTGTCTCTTTTCAGATAGTGGAGTGGGGCTAGAGTGGAGTGGAATTGAGCCAAGTGACAAGTCTAGGCTAGATGCAGCACCATCTCAAGAGAAGACCAGTTACGTTATTTTTATATGCATTGGTGCTCTGGTAGCAGCACTTATCGCAATCCTTCTGCAACTGCTTTCCAGTTCTAAATAGAATAATGCAAACTATGTGATTTTGTATGTTTTTTATGACTTGATGCAAGGCTTCAGGGTACGTGTTCACTTGCCAGTGCATATCAAGGCATTCCGGATATTCTAATTGTATGTTAAAGAATTTTTTGAGCTCTTTTTATATTAGGAAAATAACCCTTTGCACATTTTCTTGTCAAAACTTTTGTTTTTCCAATAAAATGTCGATTTTTTTAATTCGCCTCGCCTTGTTTTGTACTTGTTGGGTCACCCACTAATTAGAGCCCTACATCACAGTAGGGCTCTACCCCTATTGGCAACCTTTCAAGTCAAGTCAAGGTGTCATGATGATGCATGGCCGCAGGATGTGTTGCCTACCTCCCAGGCGTTCCAGGTGGCGGCAGTGGAGGGAAGGGTCCTCCAAGGCACCTTGGTTCCGCGCGGTGCAACCGCAAAATACTGCCCACCTTTTAGAATGCATTGTGTTTTTGTGACTTTAGTTATGCACGCTGTGTGTCCGTTTGCGGTGGATATGTCAGGAGCGGGAAAACAAAGCTCGTCAAGATGTCATGTCCAAGTTTGGTGGAGCCGTGTGAAGTGTCGCGACGTTTACACCCCCGGCCCGGCGGCGGCCCGGTGCCAGGTCTCCATGCTGCCAGTGCGTTGCGGTACTACGGCCAGTAGTAGGGAGTCAGGGAGCCTCGCCGCAGCGCAGACCTCGCGGCCTCCGCGGCCCCGCCAGTTCGCCGCCGCGCCGACGCCCAGCAGGTTGAGCAGCGACGCGCGGCGCTGCGAGTAGCTGCGAGTGGTCCGGGTACCGAGTGGCGCCTGTGGCGCCGGAGCCGAGTCAGTAGTGCTGGAGCTGCCTGGAGCCTGGAGCCCCAGCAGCGCTCTGGGTGTCACAGCGCGCCCGCTGGAGCAGCTGGCCCCGAGGCCGATGACGCCGGCCTGACCACCGCGACGTCGGCCGCCACCCCGACGGACGTCCTCCCTCCCGACGACGGCGACCATCCTGGCAGGCAGGGACCGGGACACGGGCGCAGGGCGCAGGCAGGACTCGGTGACATTCCCTCGTGCGGCGGCGAGGAGCGTGGAGCTGGAGCCCTAGCTGGAACCACGGTGCGGCCAGCGCGCCAAGCGGGCGGCGTCCTCTCTTCTTCTTCGGTGATTTGGAAAGTGAAGGGACGTTGGCCGGCGTGTCAGTTCGACGAGGACGAGGTGGACGAGGGCAGGGTGCCTTACTGCCTCGCTTGACAGGCGGCAAGCGGCGCCTGGAGGGTCTTCCGCGCGGAGCGGCGCGGCGCGGAGCCGAACTTTCCCTTTCCAGCCACCGGGACGGCCACGGCCACCTCCCCGCCGCCCGGTACCCGACCTACCGGCACCTCCGGCACACCGGCCGGCCGCCGCGCAGCGCCACGCCGTCCACCATGGAGCAGCACAACAACCGGACGTCCAGCAACGGCAGCAACGGCCACTCGGCCCAGCGGAATGGCGACCGAAACGGCGACCGAAACGGCACCAAGAGCGCCGCCAGGTGAGTAACTGATGTCATTGTGACCGCGACAACGCGGCCCAACGGCGGCGCCCAGTCTAGCTGGTTCGGGCCAGTGGGGTCGTGTCGTGTGCGTGTGAGTTCCGGGACCGGGACGGGGACTAACCCGCGGACTAACCTCACGGCGCGTCCGAAAACACCGCACGCGAAGCACGCGAGCCTTCCGTCTCTGTCACTCCGCAGATGACGGTGGGGGAGACGCCCGGACAGGTGGAATGCTTTCATTGCTGGGGGACGCTGGGGCGGGGTGGGTGTACTTCCCTGCGGAAACTCTCCTCAAACAGGTGAGGGCGGCGGCGGCGGTGTTCGTTTGGCGGCCGGAGAGGAGAGAAGCGGTCGGTTAATCATCGCAAATAAACGTAAAGCAAATGCAGCGTGAAAACATTTTTATTTTACGGATGGAGAGACATTGAACCCGAGAGAAAGGCTGTGCGGTGCCTCGGCGCGGCGCTCTCGGCGCCTTGTGGATCGCATTCAAAGTCCGCCAGCACCTTGAAGTCCGCGCGACGCGGCAGGCACGACAGGCACGGCCACTGTAGGCCACTGCAGGCGGGCACGGCGCCGGCGCTGCATTGCTGCAAACCACTGCAAGCCTTGACGACATTCTCGTTCGCGGGGCGCGGCAAGGGGCGCGGCAAGGGGCGCGGGTCCCGCGAGTCTTCCTTGCCTTGCGCGCGGATTGCGCGGCCGGCTGGGCAGGGCGGGGGAAGTCCTCAAGTGACCACGCCGCACTGTAAGCAATAAAATGAGCAGCTACCTCTGGACTGCAACGTTTCTCCGAGTCACTGATTTACCGACCAACACGCTGCAGTCCGCGATACTGCCTGCATACCTGCCCGCGGTATGCACCCTGCTGCCACTGCTGCACCTCGCAGTGTAGGCGAGAGTAAACGACAACAACAAACCGAAACCGCTGGCATGCATTGTGTTCACCGATGAGAGTAAAAGTGCTTTTCCAAGATGTCCTGCTCCCGCCGAGGGGAGGGAGCTTAGCCCAGCTTAGACGCCCCGCCAGGCCTCGGCCAGGCCGCCACCGGGTGAGCTCAGTGAGCTCCCTTGGGGCCCGTCCCTCCGCCACCACAGCGTGCGCGTCTACGCGCACTTTGTAGTAAGGCTTTCGCGAACCGAACGCGGATAATGTAGTACGAATAAGCTTACAGCGATCGCGAATCGCGGTGCAAGCGCGCCTTCACTGCGTCCAGTGTACACACACACAGCAATTATAGGCAGGTGCGCCGCGAACGTGGACCAGGATTTGCCGGCCGCGATGCTGGACGCGATGCTGGCCGTTAGGCCGTAAGGGCGGCTTGGCTTATCTGGCGGCCCCAATTGCCATCCCTGCAGGCTGATTCCGAGTCGCTCCGTCTCTCTCGCACCTGTGCGGGGCGCCCCATGAGTGCGAGAGAGACAGAGCGACGAAAAGGACTCTCGGAATCAGCCTGGCTGGGCGTAAGTCCGTATCTCATCTCGCGAGTCGAGACAGCCGAGTCTCGCGGCGGACGCTTGCCGGGTTTACTCACCGCCTGCATCGGCAGCATCGGAGCGGCGGTGCCGAGGCGGTGCGCGCACACTAGTAAGCCGAGCGCAATGATCCGACTTTCCTTTTGCTGCTTTTGCAGAGGCGCGTGTCGCGTGTGATTCCGCGTCCAGTCCGGGGCCCGGGGGCAGATTAGATACGTCCCGCGACACTGTAGTAGCGCTGTGGTCAAGTGAGGCCTCGAGTAAGGCCGAGGCCGTGGATGGTCGTGACCTTTGCTTGGCCTAGACCCGTCCCGAGACCTGTTCGGGCGCGTAACCCCGCGCCCCGCGCGCTGCCACCGTGGCGATCACCCCACCTAGCCCCGCCTAGCCCCGCCCAGCCCCGCCTCGCGACATACTTCGCGCACACCTGACCTGGCGGCGCCCGGCGCTGGCGGCGACCTGGCCTGCGGCAGCCTGCGGCACCGGCGAGAGCCCCTCGTCGGCCTCCGCGGGGAGTTTGGCACGCCGCGCGGCTTATATTGCCTCTATCCATGCGCGGCCACGGATTGACTAAACGCCGCGTCAGCAGCGTCAACGTGAACGCGCGGCCGGCCGCGTGGCCGCGTCCCGAAAAACGAAAACACGCCACGGCACGCCACCCTAAAGCACGCCCGTGCCGCACTACTTGCCAAGTCTGCGTGCGGCGTCGGCACGATGCAGCCGCCGGGTGGCGCCAGCTGGCGTTTTGGTTTCCGATGGTAGATAGGCTCGATCGAAATCCGGGCGGCAGGGCACGCGTGCGTCATACAGTCTCCAGTCGCTCGCGGCCCTCGCGGCTCGCGCGGCAGGACGCGGAAACAGTTCGCGGCCGCGCCGCCACGCGCCGCCACGCCACGCCCGCCCTGTGATCGTTTAGTGTCGCGTGCAGTGATTTCATGTTGATGGACGACGTGGACGACACGGCCACCGCCAGCCGCGCGGGGCGGGGCGGCGCGGGGCGGAGGTCTCGTGTAGACGCTTACCGCTAGATTGGTCGAGATGAGGGGAGACGTGCTGCTGCTGCTGCTGCTTCGCCTCTGCTTCGGGTCGGCCCAATGTTTTAGGATTAGCGGCAATCTCCCTATTGCGGTGCGGCCCGGCCGGCCTGGTCCAGCTCCCCGTTCAGTGGCGACGTCACGGCATGGCAGCCAGGACGTCCAGGACGGCCAGGTCCACGCGGCACGCACTCCCTTCCGTGGACTCCTTGGACCGGCCGGCTGCCCAGGATGGCGTCGGCGAGCCCAATCATCATCACGCTGCAGGATAAAGGCCAAATGGAACTTTTACACTTGCTGCGCTCGCAGCAGTGGGTTGGCATCGCTCGCACGAACGGACGACTCGTAGGTTCGGAGGTGGTCGGCCCTGTTCGTTAGCATGCTAACTGCTGGTGCTTCGGAAGTAAATGGGAATACATTACCCACGCCTCCAAATCGAACGTCCTGGGTGGTCGAAAGAAGGTTTTATATTCCGAGACCTGCTAACCCACATGTCATCCACAAGCGCGCGCGCTCAGACGCACACACCTCGTTGCGAGCTCTCGTTCTTTCGTACTTCGATAATCGGTAGATTGGCCGGCTGTATTCCGCCGCTCCTTATCGCCGCAGCGGCAGCGAGGGGCAGCGAGGGGCAGCGAGGGGGTCCCCCGGAAGCGCTAGACCCCGACCTCTCCGGGGGAGGGGGCAGAGAGGGGGGGGGGACACTCCTCTTCGGGTCCGTTCGGGTTTCCCAAACGGGCCGCGCGACACCAGCCTCGTTACGGGCACGCACTTCCTTATCTGTCCCTGTAGCGCAGAGGATAGCGCGTCGGACTTCTAATCCGAAGGTCGCGGGTTCGATCCCCGCCAGGGATGCTTGATTTTGTCGGCGCGCTATCGCAGACCGACGACGCTCCCCGGTGCACTTGTGCACTTTCCGACTGCGACCGCGGTCTGTGCGAAATTGGGGGCCCGGACCCGGACCGCTCTGTGCCGCGGCCTTGCTCTGCGTTTACTTTGTTGTTTCGTTCTCAGATCCTCAGAACAAAAATGGAGGTAATTTATCGGGTTGACGCGCAGGCCGGAGCCACGACGGCCACGTGGTCGCGGCTTGGCGGTGCTTCGCGGTGCTTCGCGGCCAGACGGCCGTCGTCGTCCGCGATGGCGGTCGTGCACAGTAAAAAAAGATTCGCCGATTCGGTGACGTCTGGGCGCCAAAACGAGAATATTACAAGAACAGCGACACCCTCAAACTGTTCTGGCGGCCCTCTGTTCGTTTCGGCGACGCTCGGTCTAGTTTCGGTGGCGCTCGGTCCGTTCCGGAGCAGCCACCTCACCAGAACGGCACTGCAGTCACCCTCCCGCCAGCGACTTTTAATCGTCGTATTAATGTGAAATAGGACACAAAACAAGTCAGGGGCTGTCAGTAATCATTCGCGTGACTCATCAAAGCGTAACATTGCCGGCGGGCACGCACAAATATGCACAGACAGCTCAAAAACAGTTGTTGTGGTCATCCTAACCTCTCTGGCGGAACACCACATGGTGACGCAGGTCACCGTTTTGGTGACGGACCGTCGCCGGGTTTGTGGGGGTACCCGTTTCGGTGAGATTGGATATAGAACGACCACCAAAACAGCGAATCTTTTTTTACTGTGTGGGACGCCGTGGGACGCCGCGGAAGGCCTGCAGTGTGGTGTGTCACGCTGTCCTGCGAACCATCCGCGGAACATCAGCTCGTCACACGCGAACCAGCGGGCCAGAACAGCGGGCCGATTCCGAACTGCTCTCGTCGCTCTGTCTCACTCGCACTCGTGCGGCGCTCCGTGTAGTGCGAGCGAGAGAGACGGGGCGATGAAGCACTTTTCGGCATCAGACGACTGTGGCGGGCCACTGGCGGGCCGGCGGGGTGCGAGCGAGCCGAGCCGAGTCGGGCCAAGTGGAGGTCGGACTAAGAGCATTATGATGACGGCAATGTCGGCAAAGTGAGCTACGCGGCTACGCGCTCAAGTTTGCATTTTTGGTGGCCGGCAGGCCTGCCGCTCCACTCGACGGCAGGTGCTTCGCGTAATCATAGTGGGCTATTGCCGGCCGACGGCATGCCGACGGCCACAACGCCATCGTAAATGTGTTCGTCTTTTGTGGTGGAGTGGCCGTGCGCCCGAACACAGCCGTTCTGCTGGACTTCCCTATCCAGTAATTATCATTACAAACATAAAAAAAAGTCGACAAAAAATATTAAAGGAAATTTTTCCTCACAGTTTTAATCCTTTTAGATCGTTTTCCTCAAACTTGACAGTGTTTAAAATTTTGCTGGCTTAGCATTCGCGGGAACACCGCTATCAAGCCAAGCGCACCGTGCGCCCGCCCGGCGCCCACGCTCATTCTAGGAACCACGGAGCAGGAACGTGACATCACGTGGAAACGAATGTGACAAAATGTCACGTTCCTTTGAGCATTGGGTCACATTCGCTGAAGAGTGAATGAGCTTATCCATGGCTGATTAACATTCAAACGAATGTGACACAATGTTGATAGGAGCGTCACAATTTTGTCAAAAATTCGCTTCAACGTGATGTTTACGTTGAGAGTGCCTCTGGGGGCAGACTTTCTCTTTGCCTGGACTTGCCGCCGGCAGAATTTCGAACAGTGTAAGGGAGAGTGGGGCACCTCCTGCCACTTTTTGGATTTTGTCTCTGGTTTGCGTAGTTTCTACTTGGTGACGAATATGTGTAGTCAGAAAACTTCATTGGTCCTTAATCTACAATAACCCGTTGATAGAAACTAAAATATGTCACGTTTATGTAGAGTTATCTCCTACTCTAAGCACCTCTGCAATTGGCAGTAGGTGCCCCGGCCCGGGGCACCTACTGCCAGGGACAGGGGCACCTCCTGCCAAGGGGCGGGGCGAGTATTCCCTGGGAGAGTGGATGGTCCTTGAACATAAATTTTGTGGCCAATTGATCATTTTATGGTGATAAAATCATTACTGGTCAGAAAGACGAGCTTCTCGTCGATTTGGAGCTGTTCAAATATATGCTCAGTGGTGCTGCGGTAGAAAGGTCAACCCAAACGTGGTTATTTGAAAATCAAAGCTGTTGCAATGTCAAAACAGGTATTATCCCACTCATATTCACGTTACTTGTTCCCCGATATCATACTGGTGCCCTCAACTAAACATGAACTCAGTCTGGCATGAAATTTTTTTGCCAATTAAGGGATTTGAAGGTGACAGTACCTGCCCCAGCCAAAAGTGGCAGTAGGTGCCCCACGCCATGCATGAGAGAAAATTGGCCTCAACACTTTATCGGTGCAGCGCTGATGTCATCCCAATGTTGCAAAATGCTCTTAAAAATACCAACTATCGGACAGGAAAACCATTTTTTGATACCCGAACATTGGAAGTGACTGTCAGAGGACACATTATAGTCAAAATGTCAGAGAAGTGCTCGAAATCTTATCTTTTAAAGTTTGATTTCACACTAGGGCTACAATTTTAATCTGACCGTAACCACTTTTTGGCATTGAGGTGCATATGGTCATACCTTGATTTAACCAAATTGGCTGCTCAACAGTGCGAGTGGTTTGCCCCCCACAGCACTTTGGCAGGAGGTGCCCCTGGCAGGAGGTGCCCCACTCTCCCTTACTGTACGGATGCCGCGATGCCACCGCGGCGGGATAGAGCACATTTTTGCTCCGCGAAGAAGGCCGCGGAGACCCATAGGTCTTCTCGCGGGTCCTTCGAAAGCGGCCGCTCCCAGAGCACACGGTCGACAACAATTTGTGGAATCCACTTTTACCCGTGCTTTTGCAGCTCGCGCGTTGCGGAGCGGCACGTTCCGACCAGCATCGCACCACCATCACGAGCACAATCATACGGCAATTGAAACTTTTCAACACACTGCCAAAAGCCGCGTGTTCAGTGTAAACAGGCGGGCCCCGTTTGCTCTTGCCCAAGAAGGGAATCCCATTATTTTCTCTCGTAGCAGTTATTTACTCTTGGGCCTGCCTGGCGCCGAGTCTTTCTGTGGTTTGGCTGAGTTTTAAAAAAAGCTTGTTTTGTCTTTATTTTTCAGTTATGAAGCCTCACAGACTGAAAAAAGCGACAAGGCACAGGACGCGGATGGGCCCAAGACATTTCGGCGTGCTCTGCCACAGGTAAAAGCTCATGGTTACTACGATATTTCTTTTATTTATTTATCTTTTGTTTCCCATCGCTTTACGATTTTACTTTACTTCTTGTATGGTAGCTGCTGGCATGTTCGGCTAAGAACATGATCCTGTTGAGCTACGGCATGTCGCTGGGTTTCGTCACCATCGCCATCCCCGCCCTGGAGGCACAAGCGGGCAACGCGACGAACCAGACGGCCTCCGTCACCCTCTCCAAGCCCCAAATATCATGGTTCGGTAAGGAACACATTTGGACGGTGGAGAGTAGTCACTGTGGGTGCAACGGAAAGACGAAGTGCGGCCGTTCGTTCCAGGCAGCATCAACTGGATCATGGTGGCGGTGGGCGGCATCGTGTCGGGGCCGTTCGCCACGCCCTGGGGCCGCCGGCCCGCCATGATCGCCGTCAACTTCTGCTTCGTGGTGGGCTACCTCGTCTTCTACATGGCCGAGAGCGTCCCCGTGCTCTACCTGGCCCAGGCGGCGTGCGGCTTCGGCGGCGGCCTGCTCGAGGCCCCCGTCCTCACCTACATCGCCGAGATCGCCGAGCCCCACCTTCGCGGCGCCATGTCGGCGTCCACCACGGCCGTGCTCATCCTCGGCCTCTTCATCGACTTCAGGTCAGCGGCACGGCCGGCAGGTCAGGGTTTGGACGGACATGGAAGCAGGAAGGATCCAGGATCCTTAGCCCCCACAGCCCCCTGCCGAACGAACAAGTCCTGCACAGTGGGCCAGAAGACCGGCGCAGGCGGCCGAAACTCTACATGCGTTTTGAGCTCCAGAGCCGCTTAACAGGACTCGAACCAAACGTGTGACCCAACCAATGGATTACTCCTTCGGAGACCAATCCGTTGATGGGGTCACACGCTCGTGTAGAGTCCCATTCAGCGACTCTAGAGCTCAAAACGCGTCCGGGATTTTGACCGCCTCCACTGGTCTTCTGGCAAATCCGCTGTGTCCTGGTGACACGACCTCAAGGCGCGTAATTCTACCTGCTACTTGTTTCCGCAGTCTGGGATCCGTGCTCGACTGGCGCACAGTGGCGCTGGTCAACATCATCGCCCCGGTGGCGGCCGTCATCTCGCTGTGCTTCGTCCCGGAGAGCCCCCACTGGCTGATGGGGCAGGGCCGCGTCGAGGACGCCCGCCGCGCCCTGTGCTGGCTGCGGGGGTGGACCAAGCCCGAGGACGTGGCCACCGAGATGTCTCTGTTGGAGCGCACGCTCAATCAGACTGGTGAGTTGGCCCGGCTCTGGCTCGGGTTAGGCAGCTCAGCGCCGCACAGTATGGCCGGGGCAGGCCGCCAAAACTCTGGACGCGTTTTGAGCTCCAGAGTCGCTAAATGGGGCTTCGATCCGATCGTGTGACCCCATTCATGGATTGCTCTCCGAACGAGCAATCCATTGGTGGGGTCACACGCTCGGTTCGAGTCCCATTTAGCGACTCTGGAGCTCAAAACGCGTCTAGTGTTTCGGCGCCGCCTGCGCCGTTTTGCCATGATGAAGCTGCTCCCCCAACCGCACTGTCGTCCCGTTTACAGAAAAGAAGCCGTCCGCTCTGCCCACGCTGTCGCAGCTGCGGAAACGCACCTTCCTCATCCCGTTCTCCCTCGTCGTGTACGCCTTCTTCATCGGCCACTGGTCCGGGATGACGCCCCTGCAGACGTTCGCGGTGAGCATCTTCACCACCGTCGGCACGCCCATCAACAAGTACTACGCCACGGTGCTCATAGGTGAGCCGCCAGCGGAGGGGGAAGGGGTGAAGCAGGAGACGTGTTGCGCCAGCCCTCACAGTGGCGGTCTCTGTGGGACTCTAGCGGTCGCAGCCCACCTGTTGAAAAGCCTAAGCTTTACCGCAGAGCGCCTGCGAAGCCCCGGGTGGGCAGTGCCGCCACGCACGCGGCGTGGGGTGGCTGCCTACCTCGCATTGTCATTACCATTAAGGGCTAGATCACACATGATCGTAAGCCATTTCGGGCCCGACGTTCGCCCCGCCACCTGCAGCTCAGCAGCCAGCACACAGTGGGCCAGAACCGGCATCGGCGGCTAACTAGACACGTTTTGAGCTTCAGAGTTGCTAACAGGATTCGAACCGAGCGTGTGACCCCACCAATGGATTCCTCGTTCGGAGAGCAATCCATTGGTGGGGTCACACGTTCGGTTCGAGTCCCATTCAGCGACTCTGGAGCTCAAAACGCGTCCGGGTTTTTGACTGTTCTCACCGGTCTTCTGGCCCACCGTGCAGCTGTCCAACACACCCTGGGCTCTTGTTGCAGGCCTCGTGGAGCTGACGGGCACGGTGGCGTGCGTTGCGCTGGTGCACTACACGGGCAAGCGGCCGCTGGCACTCATGTCGACGTTGGGCGCGGGCGTGTGCTTCGTGGTGGCCGCCACGTACGTGCACGTCGTCGGCGAGGCGCTGCCGGACTCGGACACCAGCGGGCCGTACGCGTGGCTCCCCATGGCGGCGCTGGTCATCTCGGCCTTCATCTCGCACACCGGCATCCGCATCCTGCCGTGGATGCTCATCGGGGAGGTGCGTACTGCGTGGCGGAGAGGCGGGGACCCACTGATTGCAAGGGCCTGCACTGCACGATGTCTCTGTTTGCAGGTCTACACGCCCGACGTGAAGGGCTTCGCTAGCGGGGCGAGTGGCTGCGCGGGCTACGTCATCGGCTTCTTCGCCAACAAGTCCTTCTTCTTCCTGCAAGAGCAGCTCACTCTGCCGGGCACCTTCTGGCTGTACGGCGCCGTCGCCCTCAGCGGCACCGTCATCATGTACTTCTACCTGCCGGAGACGGAGGGGCACGCCTTGCACGAGATCCTGGTAAGGACGCGAACCCGGGCCGAGTGCTGATCCAATTCAAGTTCCCCCACAGCCCCATTCATTCCGGATGTCTTGCAGGAGCACTTCAACGGGGAGCGTGTCTTGCGCTCCAAGGGAGGAAAGAAGACTGACGGAGACTGCGAAAAGTGGGCATCCGACAATCGTGCCATGGATACTGTATCTCCTGACCACGTCAGATCCAGATCGGAGTCCCGATTATGATCCATACGTCTTCAATTCATACAGTAAGCTCCCTTCCTTCACTATGGAATTGCCCACATTCATTCATATTTTCAATCAATCAAATAAATATTATTTTATAGAACATGTATGCAGTTTCTTTTTTTTTTTCAAATGTTGTGTACCGTATAGCTCTCACAGTCCTATTTTGTTTCTGAAGATTTAAAGGTTTCTTAAGGTCTTTCCCCACAATGGTTCGGTCGGTGGCAGACGGTCGGTCGGACGGTCGACGGATAACACTAGCTCAATGCGAGCCATTATAGATCGAGCCTGTAAAGAGGCCTAGGTTCGACTCCCCAGTGAGATTACGTTTTCCTCAGTTAACTTCTCAAGCCTTAGAGCAGAAGATTCTCGCACGCACTGAGCCTCCGAGACACCGATTGATTAATTTTTGTTAACCGACCCATTGTGACCCCACCTTTAGGATTTCAAAACTGAAAACTAGAAGGCAGCCTACCGTGTACATACAAAACCAACAAGCTTGGAGCATGTATTTGTTTACTACTTATACATATACATATATCACGTTTTACAATGTACTCTTTGATTCAAATCTTAGATTGGAAACATTACATCGTAGCTTGCAGGAGTACCTTGGATGCAGGCCACTTTTTCAGTCATATTCCTCTTCTCCATGTAGAAATGTTACTCCAGCCAAACCGGCTATAAAGAGCACTTCCTGTTTCCACTAATACAACAAAAAACAATGTAAGCTCAACATATAATTACAATGAAGCACAAATATCACAAATACAAGACATACCTGATACTTTCCAAAACAAGATCAGCTTCCCTCCAGCCTGTTTCAATGGCTCCATGAACTGTAGAGAAAAAGTATTCATGTGTTGCCTCACCAGCAAAGTGCAGCACCTATGAAGAAAAGATAAAGGCATTCCAATAAAATAGAATATAGAGTAAAAGCAGAAAATAAATCTCTTGTTTAGATACATACTGATTTCTGATTACTGTTTTGCACAGGTTCCGCAAGTTGTTTTGCATTTACACCCATTTGCTCAGTTTTCATGCTACGGAAACTATATGAGCCACGGAAGTGTGGGTTGGTGAACCAATAAGATCTATCAATTCAAAAGAAGGGGAAAAAATTAAGATTATAATTAGAATACTGTAGTAGTTAGTCTTATCGGATATAAATTTCATACCTTGCAACAGCCTCAATCCTCGGCACAGAATACTTATTCCCAACAAATTTCTTCAGCAACTCTTCACATCCCTCAATTACTTCCTCATCAGAGCACATCTCCATTGTTCGGGCTTCAGGTCCTACAATCCAACCACACAAGACTCCAGGTTGTCCCAGGTCCTTATAGAAGCCAAATACTTCTCTAATCCAAGACTTTTTCTGGTTGAAAAGATTGTTATAAATTATTAAAATATAAACCCTAAAATGATTTTGGGTATAAAATGAGTACCAACCTTATTATTCCCATACTTTTCCCTGAATTTATCAGAGTCTGTCTGTGTCCAAATTAAGCTGAATCCATGGGTTTCTGCTGGCCACCAATTGTCCGAAAATTTCAGAAAAATTTTGTTTACAGCACCGATTGAAAGACCCTATACCATTTTTTTACAAAAAGAGCCATCTTTAAGATAAGATATTTTTTTAAAAAATTACATTTAAGTCCAATGAGACACTTACATGTATAGCATTCAGCTTTATCTTGGGAAGAGGGGGAGAGAAAAGAGAATGAGCTTGTTCCTTAAGTACTCCAAGTGATACAGTTATGATAGCGCGGTCAGCATGGTACTCTGAACCATCTCTACAGACGACCACAACAGGACCTCCTTCTCTCACATGGTCCCAGGTGACATTTAGGACCTCCTTTTTAAGCATGACCTTTGACTCCAACGGTAAACCTAATGAAGCATTAGGAATTTTTTTCTAAAAGAAAAAAAAAACAACAAAACCAACAGTTTTTTCATTCACAGAAAAATAAATTCTAGTGTGCTACACACATTCCTAAATTATCTCCATATCTTGTCTTCATAAATTGTCTTCAAGTTTGAACTAAAATAATGTTCGATAATTACCATCAAAAGATCCAGCACGGTTTTGTACCCTCCATGTTTCCATACCAAAACTGGATCTCCATCACACTCAACATACTCTGTGTGGCCAGAACCTGAGGTTTCAAACCAGGAATCTGATCCGTCAATAGAATTTTCAAACCGGTGAAACCATTCTAAGAAATTGTCTGACAAGGATTTGGGCAAATTTTCAGGAGCTGCATCTCCATTAATCCGTTTGTAAAATCTGGAAGCAAAATTTGGTTATGTGTTTTGAATTTTCTAATAGCAAACTTGAAGGAATGAATAGCAGTATTTACTCTGAAGTGATGTAATCTCCAAGAGAATGAGGATACGATTTTAGGTCCTTTCCCGCTTCATCAGTAATGGCTAGACACATCCCTAGAAGCCATGCAGCTGCACCCTTGTCCACAAACTGTCCACCAGAGTCAACAAAAGCCATATTTGTATAGAGGGTCTTGGACGATTCTAAGAGATTCAATGGGTGAGCCATCTCATAGACAACATTTCCCTTTTCTCCATGACAGAACTGAGCACCTAGATCAACAACACCATCGCCTGATTGAAAAAAAAAAAAAAAAAAAAGGTTTATTAGCTTTATTTATTTTGAGTTCCCCATTATTTACTACAAGTATATTGGAACTCTGAAAAATTGATATAGCAATCAGAGGGTGAAAGATTTTACCAAATGGGACTGTGTGAATTCGACCACCAATTCTATCTTCAGCTTCAAGAAGAAGAATTTTGTCAACTCCTTTGGCCAAGAGTCGACACGCCGCAGCAATACCTGCTGGACCAGCACCCACAATGACGGCTTGGTAGGTCATGACTTCAATCTGCAAAGATTCATAAAATCAATTCGTCAATCAATGCATAATCTATGGCCAGCTTTTCTGAATCATGCTGAATGACAATACGTAAAAAAGTTATTATTGAAGGGTCAGTACTGCCTGTGATAGTAATACCTTGTGAAGATGTCTAAAAATTATGCGATTAGCAACTATGAACAGGAATTCCCTAACAAACAACAGAGTAGAAATACATCTGCATTGCGTCTTCGAACTCTACTGGTACGAGCCGAGCCAGTCAGACCGCTTACTCGACAAGCGAGGAGCGATCACCAATTAAAGTTTCATAATTTTGCAGTTGCTGACGTGGCTGTCACGTTCACAGATTACAGCGAGAAGATAAAGATTATGCCCTGCAGATCTAACTCGCAAGCGTCCGACCAGCTGTTTGTTGACAAGCGCCATATTTATTTGGGTGAGATGTTGTTTTTTTCATACAAAGAGAAGAGCTATGAGAAATTCGGATGTGCGTTCAAAGGGCGCGGCATTCGAAGGCGTCAGAGCACGACACCGTCGGCTTTGACGTCACCAAGGACCTCTAGACTTGAAAGCGTCAAAAAACGCAAAGAGCAAAAAACTGGATTAAGTGAAAGGCATTTTCACAATACCGATGCCTGAGATATTTGTACTGGAGAGTGGCAAAGCTCAGCGCGCTCTATCTGCTCGTGGCAGGCACTATCGGAAGTAGAACACCACCACACACTTTTGGTTCCAGAACAGAAACTTCTTCAAGTACTTGTACTTGATCCCTAGGCTTTTATTTTGACATAGGAGCATGCTTTATTCTTAAGCCAGCAGGCCGTGGAAGGTGACAATAAGCAGAGGTGAAATGAAATACCCAAACTTTGTTTTGAAAAGTTTATTTAAAAAAGGACACAAATTATTGTTTCTTGTCAAAAAAGGGCAATAACAAAAGGGTTTCAACAGGCCCTGTGTCTCAGTTGCAAACATATCTACCCTAAAAAAGGACTAGAGCAGTTTCAAATCAAGTTAGAGACTGAGGCATATGATTCCAACATTATAAGCATTTTGTATATCTTATCGTGATTAGTCTTACAAAGCACACCGTCATGAAAATAAAACGAACTTAAAATGTACAGCACTTCTGGATAGAAATCATACCAAATACAGAAGCAGCAAGCCACAATAAATGTGAAATTTGATAATGAAACAGAGACACAGATTGTTCAAATAAGAAGCCATTGATCTAATAAGTATTAAAGGAGTACATCACCAATATCGCACTACACATTTGACACAAGAACAAATAAATGTGAGGGAACAAAATCATTTTCCACTCCCGAGAGCACTTGTGTACACTGATGGCCATTGTAAACTTGGCAGTGAAGAAAATATCCAATAGGGGATAATTACATGTTACAGTACTGGCAGTCTTTTCCATTAACAAGAAAAATTCATTCATTCATTCATAACAACATAGACTAAATTTACAAACAAACAAAAAATAACCAAGTTATTGGCTAATAATAGGAAAAAGATAGGATTGAAATGATCAGTTACTCTTGAAACTTCAATCAAAAATGACTATTTACAACTATATTAATTTTAACACAACCTTAACCACCCTTTAAATAACGTGAATGATATCACATAAATAAATTCCGTAGACAAATGAAATTTAATCATGAGATCAACATGATCACAGAGGATACCACCAGAATAACACAGGACTAGGGACCAAGCTATTAAAAAGAAAGAAGAAACAGGAAATACATCACAAGCATGTAAAATCACATATGTAGTCCAGGGGCATGGTAATAGGAATCACTTCTGTATCACTGTTGGCCCATAAGTCTGAAGATGAAATTATTCTCTAATGGGAAAAACAAAACAGAAAAAAGTAGAGGGTTTTATTACAAAAATTTCATAACTTTAGGAAATAGGTTGAGAGGGAGAAGACCACTTGAAAAATTAAAAGAGTTCTCAAGATGTGTACTATGAAATGGAGGAATTTGAAATTCAACATTTGACACAAGTATGGACACCAAGGTGTTTGAAATGACTTAAATTAGTAACAATTTGAGAAAATCATTCAGGAAAACAGGCAAAAAATTTAACATGCTGAATTTTTTTTTAAATTAAAACTTTTTGAGCCAAAACCGCCAAAACCTTTACTATACATGGCCATAATATTTAAGTACAATGACAAAAATATTCTAAAAGCAAAATAAAAATACATGATCTATCACATTGAGGATGGTAATATTTGGTCTCCGTACTTAAAACCCTGGAGGAATTAATGATGCCTCCACCTTCAGGAGATTAGTGTTAGAGCACCGAAGGGAAACACGAACAACACTAAACATGGTGATCACTTGATGAGTCAATTTGGAGCCATTTTCAGAGACGGCCCATTTAATACAAAGTTGTGGTATAACGGAATTATCAAACTCTACACTTGCAGCCAATTTCTGTAAAAATAAAAAAAGGAAGTAAAATAAAGACGGAACACATCCTACGGTATTAGTTTGACATAGCAAAAGAGTCTGAAATACGCAAAAATGCATGTTTTAAACAGGAGGTGTTACATGCCGGACGTTTGACACTAAAGAGGTTGATTTTTGCAATACTAAATTGGCATACAGGACATGCCTTGGTTTCGTTGAACAAAACGACACTTATACTTACATTAGTGTAAACACGAATGTTGGTTCCAGTTGAAGAAACCAAGGCATCAAAAGAGTGATCTTTGACATCAATAACAATTACTTCCTCTTCAACAGGGCCATGGTTCCTTACCCATATGGCAAAAAACAACTCCGAACTTTGTTCACCCGCCTTCTTGGCACAAAATTTCATTTTGTTGCAGGTTGCAGCAATACTAAAAATAACCAGTAAGCGTGAAAAGTTTAAAATACCTTAAAACAGTTTGCACAAGGGAAAAAAAGTTTAAAAATTACTCACGTGTTAACATAATCAACAGTCCAGTTTGGTTCATTACAGTAACCCAACAGTGAAGATAAGAGGCGGTGGACCATTACATCAGCATATCTTCTGATTGGGGATGTGAAATGGGTATAGAGGGGCACATTCAGAGCGTAATGTCGCATGTATTTCACATCATGGATGTTGGCAGCACAGAAATACCTTGCTCTCTAAAATATGAGCGGACACAATTTGATCAGATTCCATGGCAAAGGATGTACTAAAAACATTAACTAATAAATACTTACGACCATGGGCCTAGAACAGAGACTGTTTAGAGCCAAAAAGCGAGTTCTGTTGTCGGTTGAATATCCCTGAATGGATTTGTGGAGAGACCCAGCAGATGATCCATCAAGAACAATTCCAAACTTTTCCACTAGTTCAATGAGCTTTTTCAGCAAATCGGGTTGGGGCTCTTCATGGCACCGTAAGAAAGCCAAGCGCGGAAATTTATTCTGTAGATCTGTTGCAACAGTCATATTTGCCAGAAGCATGAACTCCTCAATCAGTCTGTAATGTATGATAGATAAAATTTAGTTGAAATAGTTTTCAATAGAATTTTTATTTATATGGAAAGAGCTTGAATAAAGAAGCAGTCAGAAGCATTCTTTACCTGTGACTCTCTTTGTTGGCATAAGTAGCATAGGAAATGGGTTCTCCGGACTCATTCAGACGAAATACTACTTTAGGTTGATCAACACGAAGGGCACCCGAGTCAAATCTCTCCTGACGCATGATGGCAGCTAGTGACTGCAGAGACAAGACAACTTCCTTCAGATCCTCTACAGTCCACCCGCCAAAAATTTGGGGAAGTTCCCCTTCTGTCCAATTGTGATCAGGCTCATCAATCATAATCTAAGAAAGAGAAAGAAGATTATCTAAAATGTATATATAAGCACACCTACCCATAATCCAGAAGAAAATTTACCTGAGCATGTTCATAAGCTAATTGGGCACAGGAATTTATGACAGAGCGTGTAAAATAGTGAGAAACCACTTCAGCCTTTGGTGTGATTTCCCAAAAGACTGAAAAAGCTAACTTGTCTTCACCAGGAAGAAGAGAGCACATCATTGTCAATTGTCTAGGGAGCATATGATAGGCCTGTAAAAAGTCAAAGATAAAATGAATTAAATAATTGCATAGCCATCAGCGCAATCAAAAAGTAGCTGGATGATAACTTACCCTCTGTACAAGATAGGTAGTGGTGGCCCTTTTGGCAACTTCTTTGTCTAATGCAGTTCCTTCTTTAAGGAAAAATGAAACATCTGATATGTGAACCCCAACTTTAAAATTACCATTTTTGAGCTTTTCACAAGAAACTGCATCATCGAGGTCCCTTGCTGTAAGCGGATCAATGGTGAAGATACAGCGTTTCCTTAGGTCCTCCCTTCCAACCAGATCACTTTCAGCTGGGGTAAATGGGGTAGATGGAAAATATTTGAACAATTTCTCCTCATAGGGCATCCAATTGATTTCATTGTCAAGCAAAAGAGCTCGGGTCTCTGCTTCTATATCCCCTTCCGCTCCAACGGAGTCCCCAACCAAGCGTCCCACGGCAAAACGAACATCTTCCCACTCTGTGATACGAGCTTGGAACAAACAATTTTCCCATTCATTTGGCTTGTAAGGACACTCTTTGATGGGAATGCGCATTCGAGGTATGCGTGAATCTCGTGGAGAAAAAAGAACCTGTCGTGAGTTTCCATCTTGCAATCTCTTCAGATTCCCAACAGCTTGTCTATGATGAACAGGGGTCCATATGTGAATCACTTTACCAACTTTCTGAAGCGCACCTTCATGCTGTTTCCAGGTGCTTTGAGGTAAAATGAGAACAACCACTTCATCCCCTTCAAATGCACGATTTCTATCTTTCACTCCATCAATCAAAATATCTTTGGTGCCATCAGGGTTACTTATGTATGCCTCTCGATAATTTCTTTGATTTATACGAATAAATCCTTTGACGACAGTCTGTTGCTCTTTCAACATCACTTGAACAAGCTCCCTTTGCAAATGAGGCTCAAATTTATTCTCATCTAGAATATGATCATGCTTTCTTTGAAATGTTTTGTTTCTAGAGCCTCCATGGTCTTGCTGGAAAATGAGTACATAGAATAATTGATTTGGTGATACAAAAATAAGAGGTAAGTTTAATTCAGAAACAAACCTTATTCTTTGCTGCACCATGAGGCCTTTGCTGATCAGATGTCCGCTGGCGATTTCGGGGGAGTTGATTTTTGGAACCCCTGCGGGTGTCTAGTTGATCACGTAACTGCCCAGGATCTGGAGAATTGCGGTGTTTGGCACTTTTATGGTTTGTTGGCCCATTAGAGAGAGGTCCTCCTTGCATTGAATTGGAGGCCTTTAATTCTGGAAGCTCAACATTCGTCATAGAGGATGTGAGCAGTCCTCTACCAAGATTAGAGTTGCCATTTGACACAGAAACTGAAGGTGTACCATTGATAATGGAAAGTTTCTCAATGGAAGATAAGGCAACATTTTTTCTCCTTTTGGCCTTTTTCTTTGCTGATGACACAAGCTTTGAGGAGCTGTTTTCCCCTCCGTCTAAATTTCTAGCTGCTGAACCTTCCGATCCCTTCCTTAATTCAGGAACCCCATTTTGAGGTGATGCGCTATCTAATCGTACAGCTTCCATCTGGGTAGCAATAGCCGCTGACTGATCGGTCTCTAAATCTGGCCTGAGAAACAAATTTTACATGAGATTACAGTGATTCACACAACTCATTATTACACAATAATGAGAAATTTCCAAACAAAAATTCAAAACTATGAGAAAAGCGGATAATTTAAACAAAATATCAAAGGCTAATACTTACTTTTTCTTCCGCGACCTTTCTTTCCTCCTGTTTCTTTTTTTAGCGGTGGGTTGAGCCTGTAAATTCTCCAATTCAACATTTTCGCCAATCGCACCTGCATCATTACCAGATTTTGGCTCGTCGTTCGTATCAACGTCCATCATTCTGCTCCCTCGAATCAATCGGACGAATATAGAGGCATGAAATTGTAATATTAGCAAACTGAATAAACAAAATCGCGAGGCTAACGTCAGCAACAATTCGTACAAATTTATCGAAAACTTGTGAAATTTGTGACAGCTACAACCCTATAGTCGACTGAGTCTAACCGCGAACGCGTGTGTGACCTGCGTATAAGCTGGTATACGCACTCATCTATACACCTCCTGTGAATACTGCAGACAAAAAGAGGGCTTCGCCGCAGCTTCAATCTGAACAAGATTTGTTTACTTCAATCCATTTCAAGTCGCGCACCTACTCAATTCTTGTAATCCTTTGTGATGGCATCTCAAACTGTGGATTTAGTTGACGAGGATGCTGCCGACTTGCAGTTTCCCAAAGGTTTGTAGGCTGAGTACTTTATACCGGCGTAGTCTAACCTATCATATTGACGTCTTTTGACACGGTATTTTTCCCCCAAAAATATCAATGTCAGCTGTTGCTACCAAACCGCCTTTCAATTAAGTCAAATTTATGCCAGCTATGATAAACTCCATTCAACAAATTTAGTGTGGAAACTGTTGGCTGATTACAGACTACACCATGGTCACTGAAACAGATTTTGATGAGCGATCCTCAGACACTTGCTACATTTGTGGCATGTGGCTTCGCGAGCCGTACATTAACTGCGTTGAGTGTGTCAACACTTTGATTTGTACGCAGTGTTTTGCAATTGGTGGAGAACGAGGCCAGCATCTAAATTTTCACAAATACTCTGTTGTTCGCAATGAATTCCCTCTGTTGGGTGATTGGACTGCCAAAGAAGAGCTGGTGTTGCTGGAATCCATGATTGAATGTGGGGCTGGTAACTGGACTGATGTTGCCAAAAAACTTACTGCCAGAAGTGAAGAAGACTGCATCAAGCATTATTTTAGTTACTATGTGGAAAATTCAGACCTGCAGCTCCAGTTAGGGGAAACATTTTCCCCCTTGAAAGTCGAAGCAGCACAACCCACACTTTTGACCCCTTATAATAGATATGTTTCTAATTTTCGGAAACCAATTGAGTTAGAGAACATAGCCGAAGAACATGGCCAAAAAAATAGCGTTTCTCGAAAATTGAAGTTAAATCCTTACTATAGACAGTATCATCAGCAGTCTCAAAGGACTGATTTATCTCGACCTCTCTTTGAATGTCGAGCTACTCAATTCATCCCAGGCTACAATGCAGCCCGTGGAGAGTTTACAACTGAATTTGATGACCATGCAGAATTGATGGTGGCAGAGCTAGATTGTGAAACTGTTGAACCTGATGACAAGGATTATGAACTTATAACTGAAATGCAAGTTGCCATTGTTCAAGCATACAACGAGAGACTTAAGGAGAGAAAACGAAGAAAGCAAATTATTAGACAACATGGCCTACTTCTTTTGCAGAAAACTATTGGGTGGCTTCAAAGATTTGAGGTGAGAAAATCAGTGGTTGCATTTGGTTTACACACAAGTTTAACTTCATTTTCCGTCATTGACAAAGAAATAATTTTGTTTTCTGTCTTTTTCTCAGAATACTATAGGGAGGGAGATTGCTGAGAAGATAACTGGCCTCATGCGCATCTTAAGTGGGAAGCGATTTGATTTCTTAATGGAAAGTCTTCATGTTATGGGAGAAACTAGAGCAAAAATCAAACAATTAAAAGAACTCAGAGCTAAAGGCATTACAAATCATAGGGCTCACAGGATCTTCTGCTACTTAAGTGAATTCCGCAATCAAGCTAAGAAGGATATGCCATCCCTAAGTGCTGCCTCTCTCCCCTGGGGTGGCAACAGTATTGCCAGTGTGCCCCTACAAACATCAGCCCCAAGGAAAAAACCTCCACCTCTTGACATTATGACACTACCAGGCTATGAGAAGTTAACCCCTTCAGAAAGAGAATTATGTTCAAATCTTCGCCTTGCTCCTCTTTCATTTCTTGACTTTAGAGATATCCTTGTTACAGAGAGCCGTCGACATCCTGGTAGCTCTTTGAAGTTAGCTCAAGCACGAGTTCTTATAAAAATTGATGTCAACAAAACTAGAAAACTTTATGATTTTTTGCTAAATGAGGGCTATTTTACGCAAGGATCTTAATTTAAAAAAGAAAAAAGTTACTTGTTACAAATTCTATACTTAAGATTCTATCAACATTTTGTTTCTATTGGAAATACGTGTCATGCCCATGTTTTTTTTGTTTGTGTTTTACATGACTGGCATGATAGCATGTGAAAGTAAAAGTATAGTTAATGTGGGACTTATCAACACGTGAATAAAGGCTGTTTATATTTTCACTCCTTATGTTATGTGTCTTTCCTAATCACCTATCACTCAATCCAGCCCTTCACACAAACAATACATCACCCTGTCTTCCACATCACAAGGTCCTTTCTGTCATCGCCTATGAATTTGTTGCTAAAATGGAGTTTATCATATCCTATAGCCTGAAAGAGCTAATGCAGTACACAGTTTTGGAAGGATACATTGCTTTGTTTCCTGATTGCTTTTTCACTTTATAAAAATGAATGACCCCCTGGATTGAATAAATTTGTTACATTTAAATTACATCATGTTCTTTTTCTTTCCTGTATAGAGTTTGAAAATGCAGAAACACTTCTGATATCAGAAGTTCATATGCTGTTAGAGCATCGTCAAGCTCAGAATGAAAGTGCAGAAGAAGAGCAAGAATTTTCTGAAGTATTTCACAAGACACTTACATACACAGAAAGGTTCAGGAAGTTCAAAAATAAGGAAACAATTTCATCTGTTCGAAAGTAAGTTTGGTGCCACATGTTGTGGGATGTATTTTAAAGTACTTAGCTCAGTTTATATCTCTTTTTCAAATCAATTATCACTAACTGTTACTCTATTTGCTTTGTTCTAGTCTTCTCATGCAGAAAAAGCTGCACAAATTTGAGTTAGCATCGTTAGCAAACTTGTGTCCTGAAACTCCTGAGGAGGCAAAGTCATTGGTACCCAGGTAAGTGATTCTTTGTGGGGCTTGAGTTATTGTGCCTGGGTTTAAACTTATTGAAATGATGCTCAAGTTTGTGTCTGCTGTTTTCTTTTCCAGTTTGGAGGGGCGATTTGAAGATGAGGAACTGCGTCAGATACTTGATGACATCCAGACTAAAAGAAGTTTGCAGTATTAAATATTTATCTCTTTTCTGTAAAACACTTTATAATTTTAAGTATCTCCAACCATTTTTGTCTTAATTAATCCTTTCGAGAACCAATAAAAATCCAGAAACCACAACTACAGCCCTTTCTTTTTTTCATAAATTTGGGCAACTTTTCCGTCTGAATTTTTCATACGATGTGCCGGTGTTTGCCTGCCTGACGTTTCTGCTGGCAGGAGAATTATAAATGCCTTCGGCTCGGGAACGGACGCTGGGCCTGGCGTTCTGACCATGGTCGGTAGGAATTTGGAAAAACGAAAATACTCAGAATTAAAGGACATGTAAGCAAACATATATATTGAGGCGCACTCAGTAAGACATTTTTGAGTAAATCGAACCCCTTTTATCACGGATTAGCCGGTTTTAAACCTTAAAATGACAAAAAAGGAAGCAGCGGCGGGGGTCGACTGCAGTGTCTGGCGAAGATCCGCGTCGGGCGCTATCTGCAGGGCCGCTTTGTGGGCTCATTTGCAGCCTTGTTAAGCTCTAGAGGGGCAAAAGTTTGGGCTTGGATTAAAGCCAGAGGCTTGAACTGTGACCACGTGCATTTATTTTAAAACATTAGGGTAGAAATTATTTGCATTCTCCTTACAAAGTCGGACTTCTTTAAGCCGTTAGCAGGCGGTGACTTCGAATCACCGACCATGGTCAGAAAGGTGTTGTGACGACTTTGTAAGGAGAGTGCAAATATTTTCTACCCTAATGTTTTAAAATAAATCCACATGGGCATAGTTCAAGCCTCTAGCTTTAATCCAAGCCCAAGTTTTTGCCTCTCTAGAGCTTAACAAGGCTGAAAATAAGCCCACAAAGCGGCCCTGCATTTAGAGCCCACCTCGGGCCTCTACTCCCCCTCGCCTGCTGCTGGGCGCTGTGAATGGATTTTTTGTAAACCTCCAGTTTGTAACGCTATTTCGGCCCTTTCATCTCTGCACAGGTCCGTTTTCATTATTTTTCGAAATCATTAACGTTTTGATTAACGTTAGTGACCCTTCAGTGTACTTGATAAGTTCATGACAACAAGTGAACTGTGCATACAGCATAATTTTGTACAGGTTATCTGTGCCCAAACATGACTACTCTTCGGCCATTTACTTGCATGGACCTCCTAAAGTTTAATAATGTGTAAGTTTTTCTGAAATGTTTTGGTTCCCATTCTCACATGTTCCTCAACTCAGCACCATTTTTTTTTTTTGTTTTTTGTTTACAGGAACCTTGATCCATTGACGGAAACTGTATCCTTTCATGGTTGTCAATGTCTACAAAATACTCCAAGTTGCATGATTGCAAAAGTGTTATTTGTTCTCATTTCAAACGTTAATTGAATCTTACTGTTTGTTTATCAACTCACGCATCAGCTGATTTTGTTGTATCTTTCTTAACATTCTAGTTTGGTCTACCATTTTACATGCAATATCTGGCACACTGGCCAGAGCATTTTCAGATAGCTGAATCTCCAAGTGGAGAAATCATGGGTTACAGTGAGTTTTGAAATTTGTCATTCAACAATTAAAATTTCTTCATAATTTTTTATTTATTGTCTCTTTGCAGTCATGGGTAAAGCAGAAGGAATGGGCGAAAACTGGCATGGGCATGTAACTGCTCTCACTGTATCTCCTGACTATCGACGTCTTGGGATGGCTGCTACCCTTATGTCTTGGCTGGAAGAAGCCTCTGAAAAGTAACTTCGTAATCCTTTCTTTCCCATGAAATATTGTGAGAACAAATAAACACATTATTTATCATAAATTGTATTGCCTTATTTTTTTTGCAGGAAACAAGCATATTTTGTTGATCTCTTTGTGCGAGTTTCTAACAAAGTTGCAATTCAAATGTACAAACAGTTGGGATACATAATCTATCGTACTGTTCTGGAATACTATTCAGGTGACCCTGATGAAGATGCATATGGTGAGTTTTACTTCAAATCTAATGACTATTCTGTTTTAGTGCTGAATCTAAAATCATTAAAGTTGTCAATTAATTACAGATATGCGTAAAGCGTGTTCACGGGATGTTGAAAGACAGTCAGTAATACCCTTAACACATCCTGTCCGTCCAGAAGAAGTGGATTAAGCGAATTTGTATTTTTAATTTGTAATTTTCTTTCCAAATTTGACTTAATGTTGAGCTTATTCTAATACAGGTTTCATTATAACTTAAAACCCATCACCAATGGGCCTCCCATGAACTCACTAGTTCATACTTGCAAAAATGTACCATTCACACTAAATTGTTTCGCTGAGAAACAAGAATCACAGGACCCTTCTTCAAACATTGTATTGAGTCAATTAAAGTTATGTAAGTACATGTATTACCAATATTAACTTAAAATTATGTAATGAGACTAGAAACAGGCATAATAATAATAATATTAAGACTACATCATGTTTTTTTCTTTAAACAGTCACATCTTTCCAACAGATTGTGCAGCACAGCATTGCATTTTATTCATCAGTAAAAAATTATACCAAAATTACTATAACTTGCAGAGTGGTACTGAATACATACCTTTAAGGTCATGGGAGGGAATAATCCTTTATGAGATCCAGAATACAATCACCAAGCTTTCAACTAAAATTCATCATGAAAGCTTTTTGCAGTGTCTACCATTTTACTACCTAGAAACAAATCCATCTTGTTTAGAATTTCAACCAATGAAAGAGCACCATCATGGTTCACATCTGCAAGAGCAATCAGGGTTTCTGCTTCTTCTCTGGCATGACGAGGGTTAATAGGGTCAATGTACATCTAGGAAAAAAACAAAGAAACTTAATTCTTTTCAACTCATATAATTTATGATAAATCAAAGCCTCAGCAGATTTACCAAAAGTTCGCGCCGATCAGCCTTCCCATCCTTATTTTTATCAATTTCTGCCCTAAACTCAGCGCGGCGGTCTTCTTCTCCCTGATTGATGGTCTCACCACTTTTGTCACCATCTCCCTCCATTTGCAGGTGAGAAAATTCATCCTCTGTTAGGATTTGATCTCCATTTTGATCTTCAAATGACAAGAAAATAATTTTACACCAAGAAGTTAGGATTGGCTCAATCATTACATGAGAAATAAGAAAACTCACCAAACTTATCAAACAGCTCTTCAACTAAAGTTAAAATAGTGGCATGACTAGATTCAGGATGACGGAAAGAAAGAAACTCATCAACTGTTAACTGCTCAGGATTCATTCTTGATGCTTCAGACCAAGCAGCTTTGTCTCTCATAATTGCCTCTAAAAGAGAGGGAGAGGGTAATCACATGTAAATACAGAACCACAGTAGATAATAAACAGAAAGGCACAAATGAAAGTAATTCACTATGAATAAGTGTGCATTCTACATACCCTTGGTTTTCCTATCTAAACCTGAGTGGTGTTTGTCATGGTTCTCTGCATATATTTTACTGTATCCCCTCTGCTTCAAAAAAAATTGGTGGTATTCTTCCCAGGAAACCAATCCTGCAATGCATTCACAAATTAACTCAATACAATTTTCAAGAAAATAATTTATTTGAGTTAGTTAAATACCATTTCGTGGGTTCACATCCACACTTGCAAACAGGATGTAATTTTCTGCATGAGCTTGATTTATGTGCTGGTGAATTTTGGCTTCAATCCAGTGAGACAGTTCCGAATGGACAAGAAAACTGTCATTGTTGGTGTCCGCTCTGGAAGAACACAATGCAGGGTCAACTAATAGAAAAGCCAGGGCAGGCCTGCACTTTAAATTTAAAATACCTGGCAAATATATCTTCAAGCAATTCTTTTGGATCTTCTTCTTTTCTTCTTTCAAATTCTCCCTCTCCGATAAAAATCTCTTTCCTAAAATTCTTATTTATGTCACCATCTCTCTCTATTCTTACTCCCTCTAGATGGTCTGGAGGTCGACCTAACAGTGTTTCTGTAATGTGGTTATCCTCAGAGAAGCCATGGATGGGATTAAGTGGACGCAGGGGAAGTGCCAATGTCCACACCAGACCAAGGAAACTGAGGTAAATAAGAGCCGAAACACAAACAGACCAGCGCTCACAAACGGAATAGCAGTGAAAACCCATTTGCACTTTTTAGAAACAGCTACTTTCAGCATAACTGTAACTCAAAATTTGTGTCAAGTTTGTTCTTAGCAACATTTTTTTCGTTCTAGTGAAACACTTTCACTGTTAACTCCAATAGAGCAAAGTGCAGTCGTGCAGGTTATGTTTCATTGTGTCCTATTTCGATTTTCAATCTATGATAATCTTGAATCGTTCAGCCTGTCATCTGCGAGAGAGAAAGTTTTTGAGTAAAAAGTGAAGCAAATCGCCGAGTTTTAGGGCGCAACAAAAAGGCGGCAAACTAACCTAAATGGGACTTCCATATGCCCACATCGTTCATTTACCCAGCCTTGTGGGACAGGGACAGGAAGAAAGTGAGACACGGTAGAGGCTGCCACGCAGATATAACCTCACCGACATAGCTCTTTGGGGATGTACTTTACAGTAAGCAACATTAGGTTGCAATTCATCGACGAAAATGAGTTCTCTCTTTGACGGTCTAGAGTAAATATAGAACTTAGACACTGGACTTCCGAGGCAACCTAGAAATTTCTCATAGCCGGCTTTGAACGACTCTCTCGTGACCCTCGAGTACTATCTCTCCAGTGAGTAAGGTGAAAGAGTGAACCACTAAGTCCAGAGCTTTGTTCCAGCTTCACTTCTTTTCTTGTTACAAGGGAAATGGAGAGTGAAAAACATAAAGTGTTTGTTTATGGGACACTTAAAGAAGGAGAGCCAAATCAGCATTGGTTGACCAACAAAGAAAATGGTTCAGCTAAATTAATTGGACAAGCAACAACCACACAGGAATACCCATTGGTCATAGCTTCAAGATACAACATACCATTTCTTCTTGATAAACCCGGAGTGGGAAAGGTAATAATAGATTATGGATTGTACAGCTGAGACTGTTACATGTAGGGAATATCTGATTTTATTATTACAATTCTTTTGCAGGTGGTCACAGGAGAAATCTATGAGGTAGATGAAACTATGTTGAAAAACCTGGATATACTAGAGGACTATCCAGAATGGTATGTCAGAGAAAAGAGAAATTTCCTACTTAAAAATGGGATGGTTAAAACTGAGATAACTGGGTGGGTTTATCTCCTGAAAACATACAAGGATTCCTTACTTGAATTACCTTTCATGACCGAATATAAAAGTAAAGGGTCTCATGGTTTGGTATATTGTGAACCAATGAAGCGAGATGAGGCATATGATGCTTGTGCAGATGTTCAAGGAACATCAAACATTTAATCAATAAACATTGCAACATTTTGAAAGACAATTTGTACAGATAAAAAAAGGGTGTGAAATAAAACAGAAGTTAAGACCACACGCAGAGATTACAGGGGAGTTCTTATGATTTGAAAACTTCTCTCTTTTTGATGACTGATTTACTCCTGAAATAAAAAAAATACAAAGAATCAAGATATTATGTAAAACATTATATTTTTAAAAAAATATATGAAAATATAATATTTTTAAAGACATGTGCATACTTGTCTTTCCATTTCACTACATGTGTAGGATTCGGAGAGTATGTTCGTGTCACTTACCGGTGATCTCGAGAAACTTCCCAATAATGTGAGAAGAAATCCATCTCAGTCATCATATCCAGAAATTCGTGGTCATGAGTAATGCATATCAGTTGGAAAGAAGTAGTGTGTTCGCGCTCATGAACAATTCTGCAATTGGTGAAAACAGAAATGAGTTAATTAGGCCAAACAGTTGGATGGATGCATCCTGATTCCAAAGGACTCACTCAACAATAGCTTGGCAGAGACTTCGGATGTTATCTTTATCCAGATTGGTGGTTGGTTCATCAAGGGCCAGAATGCCACAGTTTGCACTAAAAGTCTCAGCTAATGCAAGTCTTATTATGAGGGATGCTAGAACCTTCTGACCAGCACTGCAACGACCTCTCATGTCAATTTCAGTGCCATTTTTCACTTGAACTACACGGTAGTTGTAGTTTCTTTTTTTATCAGAGGCATTGGAAGCAGCACCAAGTGCTGTAATTGAGAATTCAAATAAGCATATGAAAAAATGAACTTAATACATTAAGTAGCAACAGCAACAGAGTTTCGTTCTCATTACCCGATTCATCAGTTTTGATCTCAATGTAATCTGTATCATTTCCTCTGTAAATGAGCCGCCACAACTCCCTTATGAGTTTGTTCACAGATGCCATGCGGTCTCTGTGGAAGTGTTGCATGGCAACGTCAAGAGCATTGTAGTACTTCTGTAGGTCCTTTTCTGTATGAATTAGAACCTGAAATTTCAAGACCATTTAATTTCAATTTTAAACTTGACAGCAGTGAAATAATATTCCCTACAATATAAAAGATCCATTATTATTGAAATACAGTAACTCACAAATGCACAATGTCGTGGAATTCATAAGTGCAATCTTAGATTCAGAAGGGGAAGACAGCAAACAATTAGTACTTACAGTGAGTTTCACCAATTTCTCTTTGTATTTCCGTTCAGCATTCCTGTAGCGGTCCTCTTGAAGTTCCTCCTTTCTTGATTTTATGTTATCCTCAAGGCCTCGTTTATTACCTTTCAGTTCATTTACCTAAGAAAAAGGATTGGTTATATAAAATGTCAGACTCCTCGATGTCTTTTAAATTAAGTAAAAATAGAATTGCTAAAAACTTGCCTGGCAGTTAACATCAGATATCTTTGCTTGTATCTCATGAATTTTGTTTGCAATACCATGAGCATCTGTGTCACCTAACTTCCTTTCAGCCATTTCCAACTTTTTTTCCTGTTTCTTTATTTGTTTAGACAGTCTTAATACAATCATATTACCCTCCAACTCCTTTTTCCTTTTCTGGAAGAAAAAAAAACAGTGTCAAAAATATTCCAACAGTTGCTTGCTAGAAATTCTGTAATTGCTACAATAAATTGCTCACCTCATGCTCCCCTAAAGTTTCCTTCAAGTCTTCGCTTTGTTTGGCTAGATCATTTCGTTTAGTCTCTAACTGATTAATCTCATTCACCAGCTCCTGATGTGCTTTCTTGTTTGATTCCAGAGTTTCTGAAATTTTGAGACGCCTCAAATTGTTTAATGTCTCTTTTGTTTGAGACAGCAATCTGATACTCATTTCTCTTTCTTGTTTCTAAACAGGTTACGTTTTCTTAGAAAGATACACTTAAAACTGCACTAAGAGTTAAGGAGCAAGCCCTTACCTTATTTTCCATCTCCTGAAGCTCCCGCTTGTGTGTCTTTTTCATAGTATACAAAACTTCTTCAGCATTTCTATGCTTATCAAAAGCAGGTTTTAATTTCTGTTTCAGATCTTTAAGTTCACTTTGAATTGTATCATTTACATGTGACAGTTCAGTCAGACGCTCTTTCATGGCATCTTCTTGCTGCACAAATTCTTTGATTTCAAGTTGCTGAGCCACTAGTTTGTTAATTTGTTGATCAAAATCATTAAGAATGTTTAAATATTCTCTTTGACGTTTTTCCACGTCACGTTTTTCAGTGCGTGTAGCAGAAAGTTCATCAGAAATTTGCTGAGAAAATAAACAACAAATTGATTGAGCAAACACTACAGAAGAAATTAGGTGCTAAAACCTCAGCTGTGTGACTTAATAACAATGAGGACCTCTTCTTATAACTTTACCTGTTGCTCAGCTGCACATTGTTCAGATGTGCGAGAAGTTGAACCAAGATGAGAGAGATCCTGCTTAAACCTTTCGATTTGCCGAGTGCAAAGTTTACTCTCCTTATGATAACGATCGATATCAAAAATTACCATCCGAATGTCTTGAGCAGTTCTCAGGTCAGCTTCAGGACTCTGCAATCTCTCTTCCACATCACAAAGTTCCTCTCGAGTGGCATCTATTACACCTTCTAACCCTAAGACATCATTTCTGAAAATATAGAAAAAAATTGAGAAATTTAAAATCTGATATTTTTTGAAATCTAAAAGCTTTATACTGAAACAAATAAAATATTTTTAAAAGTTCATACTGCAAAGAGGGAATTTCAGACTCCAATTCTATAACATCTTTTTCAACCGGTTTTAACTGAAGCAGATCACGTTGCTTCTGTTGCAACTTGGCAAGTTTCTCATTTAGTTCCGCCACTCGATGAGGCAAGTTATTCATGTTTCCATTTAATTCATCAACAAGATCAGATGATTCATGGTCATTAGAAAAGCGCCGATGACACAGTGGGCAACAAGGATCTCTCTGCTTCAATTGTTTCACATATCCACTAAGGACTATTTGGGTGGAATTGAACAGGCCTTTATCATTCTAAAAACAGTAAAATATAAGCAGTCACAAATAAAAAGAAAAAGCATAAAATGTAGACGCACAATGTAATTATTTGTACAAACCTGATGTGACTCCATTTCTGTTTCAATTGCACGCAGAACTTCATCCAACTTCTTTTTACCACAGAGTTTAAACAGAGATTCTTTCTTTCTTTCCAAGTCAGCCTGCTTTTTCTCTAGTGAGCTTTTTTTATGATTCCTATTGAGGTCGAGAGTTGAAATTTCACCGGTTTTATCACTCTTCAGCTTTTTTAACTGGTCAATGTCACTTTTCTGAACATGAATGGCGCATGATATTTAAAAGAAAACAAAGAAAGGAGCTGTTAGTCCAAGAAATGAAACATATCACCAGCCAACGGCACTTGTCATTAAAATAAGAACTTACCAATTTATACTCAAGACTATCAAAATCTTGCTTCAATGTACCATCAGTGGAATTTCCCAAAAGTTTAGATATAGAATCTTCATTTTGGCAACGTAATCGCTGAATTTGAGTGAGAGCATCCTTGTGCTTTTCTTCTTGGATTTGCAAACTTTTTTGAGTATCTCGGTATTTGAAGAGTTCCACTAGTTCACTCGATAGTTCGTTTTGACGCTCCTCCAAACTTGAGCATAAATGTTGAAGCTCATCAATTTTGATCTTCAGTGCCTCAGAATCTTCATTTTTACTGGCTTTATCACGTCTTTCACGACAAACTTCAAGATCTTTGTCGATTTGTTGCTTCTTTCTAAGACGCTCATTCACAGACCTCAATTTATCTTTAAGAGTTTGAATTTCTGTATCATTTGATAACACATTGTCTTCTTTTACTTGTATTTCTGACTCAATTTTTGCTATGGTCTGAAGACACTTGTTGATTTCTTCCTGCAGATCATTCTGCTCCTTTTCTAGCTGGAGCTTCCTGGCACTAATGGAGTTGACCAAGATCTGAAATTTTCTCTTAACCTGATCATGCAGATCATCCACGTCTTCTTCAGTCGCATCTGCAGGTAACCCTGACAGTTCAAAGGACCTTGCCAGATTAGACAGCTTTAGATTTCTATCGTTCTTGGTTTTCTGTTCCTGTTCCTTATCAGCCTCTAGTTTGCAAATTAGCTTTTGAATGTCTAAACTTTCGGTCTTCTTCTGTGACTCTGTATCAGACAACCTTTCAATTTTTTCCTGGATTTGTGTATGAGCTTCCTTCTTTTGCTGTAGCTGGTCATCAAAGCTTCTTATTTCAATTTGAAGGTCTTCTTCTGATCCCGTGAACAAATGAGTAATATGTTTCTTCTCTGCTTCCTGCTGATACATAAGCTGGGTTAACTGAGTCTTGGCATCATCTAAAATACAAACACAAAATTATAAAACATTTTATCATGACTGGTAACAAATTTATAGGTAAAAGACTTTGCTCACCCCTCTCCATTTTGATCTTCCCATAATCTTTATATTTGGTGTGCCACACATCATACTCTTCTTCAAAAAGAGATTTTTGAGCATGAAGTGCCTCTAGATCCTTTTCCATATTTGCGAAGCGTTCATTTAAAAGTAGAAGCTCTCCCCTCTTCTGCTTCAAAGTGGTAACATCACATTCCAAATGCCTAAGGCTCACTTCAGACACTTTTTTATCTAGCAAAGAGAAAATGACACCATGAGCTAAGCAATAGAATCAGATAAACCAATCACAAATTCTTTGTCACAACCAGCTTATGATGTAAAGAGACAAGTTAGTACACAGTTGAGTTAAGTTCCCTGCATTCCCTTTACTCAGACTTATAGTAGCATCATCCCTTACCATCAAGAGCTGCCTTGCGGAGCTTCCGGACCTCATTCATACACTTGTTATATTTGGTTGAATCAAATATCTCATCAAATTTTTCCTTTAACTTCTTTCCTTCATCCAATGGCCTAAAACAAGAGTTAAGCAAAAACAAATTACCAGTGCCTGAGTAAAATTTATATACAAGGAAAATCCTCAATTCATACCAATGAGAGTCCTCTTGATGACAAAATATGACATAATTGAGAATGGGTTTGGATACACCCAACAACTTGATCATAAGATCATCCATATCAACGCAACGCCCAGTCATTTGTTCAGGCTTTAAGGAAGAAGAATGAGAACATGTTGATAGAGAGGAACCACTCTTTGCAAAACCCTTTTTACAGTCACACTTTCGAATAAGATATACCTTTCCATTCTTCATGATTTGAATTGCTGTGTCCACGGTTTTGAACTCAAGCGATTTCCCTCCTTTAATTTTAGATGACATACTCCTAGTCATGGTGCAGTTTTCTCCCCGGCCGCTCTGAAAATTTAGTTTAATCTGGGCTCGAGTCTGTGAGAAAGGAAAAGAAGAAATGATAAATTCAAACAACTGCGACCTTTACCACCATGAATATTGCATCCAACTGTGTCGAGATGTCAGTCGAGACAAGTCGTAGTCCACCAACAACTTGTAGCATCTCAGTGCGGAAGCCTGCTCTCACAACTGCAACTGACCTCGGACTGCTTGTCCAGCTTGGGGTCTCGCACCAAGTTGACGCCCTGGCCGGGCGGCATGGTGCCGGAGCAGGCGTACTTGAGCGCCTCAATGAGGGTCGTCTTGCCGCACCCATTGCGCCCCAGAATCAGGTTGAACGGCTTGTCGAAGTAGATCCGCTGCTCGTCAGTGCCATCGGGACCGAAACTTCGAACGCCCGACAAAGACAGCTTATTCAATGTCGCCATTCTGCAAGAAGGTGGCAAGGTAAGACAAAGACACATGACAAAGAAGCCTATTTTCAACACGGTTAAAAATTCTCCGATTTCGGTGCCATTAGCATCAAGGCAGTCGTTGATAAAAAGCTAACCTGAATCAACGAAGTTCAAAACAAAATCCATAAAACGATGGCTCTTCAACAGGCAAGAAGCAGATCGGTTACGACAAACGAAAGCAAAATGTTCGGGCAGGTTGGGACTCGTTTGGGTTTCGGGTCGGAAAGCCGCCAGGCACTCGGGATGACAAAGGACGGAGACGAGGACGGTACAGCCAACGGCGCGGAGTGAAATGGGTGGAAAGATGCCTTACAAAATCACGACTGGCTCCTTCTCTCGAGCTGGTCAGCGGCAGCTCTTCAAAATATTAAAAATTGGAGATGATTGATGAGCTGCACATTTTATCTCCTGGGTTCTCTTTGTTCTGTGTTGCCTGGAAAATTTATGTGAGTGCGTTAACAGCCTGGAATGGAGTAACAGCGCCGTTTATGAAATTCTTAGTTCATTTTTCTACGAAATAAAGGCACATAGTGCGTAAATGCGTTTGTTAGCCTTTAAGTGTCTTAGGACACCTTGAATACAAATACGTCCCTCGAAAGTGAGGGTGCATCTTGAAAGCCGGTTGAGTTGAATGCAATCAAACCAATAAAAACGCTTGTCGTCTGCTCCTTCCTCGTGTGGAGTTTGTGTGTGTGAGTGTGTGTGTGTGTGCACTTGTCGTCGTGCCCGTGCCACTAACTTTTTTCGGCAGCGGAAAATGGCAGATCCAGGCACCGTCAAAGACACCTCCGAACCCAAGGGCGTTGCTCGTATAAAACCCGAGTAAGTTACATTGTCAAGTATTATTGACTCATCGTATGTACGAAACGAAACATGTTTCAATACCTTGTCGGCATGTACCTAACCTCGCATAAGTATGTGTCATGAATTTAAAGCTGTGTGTATCCATTTACGTTTTAGGTTTCTTGATCCGGACCATATTCCTCATCTTGCTGAAGATTGTCTGTCTCAAGCTGACAAGGATAAGTTTGCTAGTGGCTCTGCCAATAATGGTGCTACTGAGGTTGATGAAAATGGGAAAGAGTCGGGACAGAATTCTGGAGGTCTTTCAGACAAGCCCGCTTTTAAACGTTTATCTAAGGCAGAAAAGAAGAAACTCAGAGGTTGGTTAGTTTGTTATTTCTTTGGGTTAGTAGTGTATTTTAAGTCATATTTCAATGGCAAATTTGTTTGAATTTACAGGACAAAACAAGGCTCGTCCCCCCCCTTTTAAAGTCGATCGAGAACAAATTTTGTGCCATACCCTTGTTGATATTGTTGAGGGGGAGACTCCAGCACCATGCAACAATGCAAGATGCTTCAGCATCCATGACATTAAGGCATTCATGGCCATACGCCCACCTGATATAGGGACCACATGTTACAATTTTGAAGTCAGAGGTCGCTGTCCTCGTGGTATTAACTGCCGGTTTGTATGCTTATTTTTTCAGTGTTATCCAGGAAAAGGTTACATAGCAAAACATTCTAATATTAAATAGAGTGATGCCTGACATCTTTACATTTCAGGTTTGGCAGTGGTCACATAACTGAAAATGGCTTCAACAAAATAAATGAAGATGTTTGGAAGAAATTTTCCTCCCGTTCTTCTCCACCTACCTTAAATGCCTTGACCAAAGACCTTCAAGTATCTCTGAGAAAGCGTTTGTATGACTTTAGCAAAAGTGAAAAAATTTTAGAAGTATCCAAGACACAATCTAAAGGTGATTTGATATACTTGTGCAACTCTCATCATTTTATCCTATCACTTTACTAATGTAATCATATAATTAAAGCAGGCTCCAAGCGCACTTGTGAGGGTGAAATTAAGAAGGAAGCCCCCAAACTTGAGGCAGTTGCTGGAGTAACAGGATGTGATGGAAGTACCAAGAAAGTGGAAGATAGTCCTAGTTCTGAAGTAAATAATGTCTCTGAGAAAATTGGGCCAGTTCTAGATGACGACACCATCAAGTTGAAACCTGCAGAAAAGAAAACAGTAAGCAAATGTGTGAATTTTGTAATCTGCAATGCTGTGTACACTCATGTTATATGTTAAAATCTTCCTTTTAAAAAAAAAATTAAAACTTTTTCCTTTTTTTAAAATTGTGACATCAGATTGACTGGCGTGGCAAGCTGATTATGAGTCCTCTGACTACTGTTGGTAACCTTCCCTTCAGACGCATTTGCAAGGAATATGGAGTGGATGTGACATGTGGAGAAATGGCCATGGCCTCCTCACTACTGCAAGGTCTGAACCAGGAATGGGCACTTGTGAAGAGACATGAGTCAGAGGATATTTTTGGAGTTCAGGTAATTTGCAAGAGTATTAATTATTTCACATTCACAATAATTTAAAAATAAGCTTGACTTCTCTTTGCCATATCCAACAGATCTGTGGAAACAATCCATATACAATGACAAAAAGTGCCCAGGTTCTGCAGGAAAACATTGAAGTTGATTTTATTGACATAAACATGGGTTGTCCCATTGATCTTGTGTATCAAGAGGTAAGAATTTATTATTATATGGGCCTTGGGATGAGTGACTTTATGTACTGTTGATGAGATGATTGATTCCATGGGAAACTTGTTTTATTAAGAAAAGTTTTTACACATGATGCATGTTTTCAGGGAGCGGGAAGTGGCCTCATGCACCGAGAGAAGGTTTTGCAGTCAATTATAGATTCTATGAACAAAGTTATGACTATTCCACTCACTGTTAAGACTAGAGCGGGAATAGTGACTGGGAAGAATATTGCTCACAACTTCATGCCTTACTTCAGAGATTTAGGGGCTTCTCTTGTAACAGTAAGTTGGTAGAGGAAGTTTTCTGTGTCCCTCCTGAATATTGTGTCCATTTTTCCTCCATTAATTTTTCATATTTAATGTGTCGTTAGGTTCATGGGCGATCCAGAGAGCAACGTTACACACGACTTGCTGATTGGGATTATATTGATGAGTGTGCGAAGATTGCGCATCCCGTTCCTTTGTTTGGCAATGGAGACATTATGTCGTATGAAGACTATAAACATGTCATTGTATGTGAAGTTAATTGAGCAATAATTTGTACTTAATATTCTCTATGTTAATTTTTAATTTTTCTCTCAGGATACTTATAAAAATATATCAGGTGTGATGATTGGTCGTGGGGCTTTGATAAAACCTTGGATCTTCACTGAGATCAAGGAACAGAGATTATGGGATATATCAAGCAGGGAGAGATTAGATATTATGAAGAAATATGTTAACTATGGTCTGGAACACTGGGGTAGTGATACCAAGGTACTTATTCCCATCTTTGTTTGCAAGTAAAATACACAGTACTGTTTCTGAATCATTTGGACTTGCCTCTAATCATGTGTTTTTCTGTCTACAGGGAGTTGAAAGTACTCGTCGCTTCCTTCTAGAGTGGATTTCATTTCTTCATCGGTATATTCCTGTTGGAATTTTGGAATGCCCACCGCAGAAAATCAATGATAGGCCTCCAGTGTTCAAAGGGAGAGATGAGCTGGAAACTTTAATGGCTAGCCCTAACTGTGCTCACTGGATTCAAATAAGGTAATGAATTTTTTGCATTATTGGGAAAAGGGAGAATATAAAATTTACTCTGGACTTGCTACATAACTTTTCTATTTTGTTGACAGTGAAATGTTACTTGGCAAAGTTCCTGAGGGCTTCAATTTCCTTCCAAAGCACAAGGCAAATTCTTGGAAATGACATAGCTGTATCTAAATATTGTCAGATTGATGGAAAAATGAACTTGAAGTGTGTGCCTTGTTTGGTATTTTGTTGTTTTTGTTGTACTCAATCTTGAGCACTTAAGATCTATGTCAACAACGAATAATAAAACCCTCTATAAATGCTCAAAAACAGTGAACTCTCCTTCATTGAAGCAAAATCAGACTGCCATTATTTTTGAACAAAAATATACAAAATATAGTAACTTATCATTAATTAAAATTATATTCACATGGAGAGCAAACAGACTTCCAAAAAGCGATACTGGCCCTATTTCCAAACCCATATATCCGTCCGTTGAAATATCTTATGACATCTTTGGATGAAAATATTGACTGCCACTTAGTCGAGGTTGAGCTTCTTGAAGGATCCGTTGCAGCCGAACGACTCCGCGGACTGGTAGCCGCGGGACCGCGCGGGACGGAGGGACTCGGTGACGCGAAGTCGCTCCTCTTCTCTGAACCACGGAGCCATCTGCTCCAGGCCGGTCTTGACCAAGTCTAGAAGCAAGAAAAATGAGCAGGGCCATTCAAACACTGAAAACAGATTAGGGTCAATAGGTTCGGCGGTGAACAGACGCAACTCTGGAGTACTTCTTTAACGACGTCGCCGCAGACGAAAGAACAAAATCAAATTGCCGAATGCTAATGACTAATGAAAAGAAAGGAATGAATGGCGAACTGGTTTGACAATGGAGCTAGCAAGGTCAAGGCGGGGAGCGCCTGTGGAGCTGGGGAAGGCAGCACCGCACGGCTCACGTGGCCTGCGGGCTGGCCTACCCTGGGGCCGTCGGGCGCGGGCACTAGCGCCTGTGGGCAGTGCCGCAATGCACACGTGGCCTGCGGGCTGGCCTACCCTGAGGCTGCCGGGCGCTAGCGCCTGTGGAGTTGGGGAAGCAGTGCCGCAATGCACACGTGGCCTGCGGGCTGGCCTACCCTGAAGCTGCCGGGCGCTAGCGCCTGTGGAGTTGGGGAAGCAGTGCCGCAATGCACACGTGGCCTGCGGGCTGGCCTACCCTGAAGCTGCCGGGCGCTAGCGCCTGTGGAGTTGGGGAAGCAGTGCCGCAATGCACACGTGGCCTGCGGGCTGGCCTACCCTGAAGCTGCCGGGCGCTAGCGCCTGTGGAGTTGGGGAAGCAGTGCCGCAATGCACACGTGGCCTGCGGGCTGGCCTACCCTGAAGCTGCCGGGCGCTAGCGCCTGTGGAGTTGGGGAAGCAGTGCCGCAATGCACACGTGGCCTGCGGGCTGGCCTACCCTGAAGCTGCCGGGCGCTAGCGCCTGTGGAGCAGGCAGTGCCGTAATGCACACGTGGCCTGCGGGCTACCCTGAGGCCGTGGGGCGCTAACGCCTGTGGAGCTGGGGTAGGCCGTACCGCACGGCTCACGTGGCCTGCGGGCTGGCCTACCTTGGAGCCGACAGGTGCTAGCTGTCGCTGTGCTATTCATGGCTAGACCTGGACCACAAACGATCGCCTGCCTTGCCGGATAGACCTCCATTGATTGCGCGCTTCGGCCCATCACCCTCCAGCGAATGCAAGTCTGGAGCACTCACCGTTCAGGTCGTCCTGGCAAGGGGCATCGCCGCCGTACTCTTTGGGCATGAGCTCCTTGGGGACGTACTCGTAGAACTTCTGGACCTGGGCCTCGGTGTGCACGTGCAGCTGCAAAGGAAGAGGCATCATTGGACGTGGACCCAACGCGCAACAAGCGCAGAAGAGGGACGGAACATCATGCATCTGAGGGTGACCCACCATGTTCCTTGTCTCCGGCTTGAGCAGGGGCTTGACAAGAGCGAGGATCTGGTGCAGCAGAGGGATGGCGTTGATCACGTGGACGGACTTGAGTTTGACGGGCAGCCCCTCCTGAGACAGGACGATGGTGGGATGGGCGGCGTAAACAAATTGAGGTTCGTCATTTTGTGGTTGTTTGCGGTGCCTACCTGCTGATAGTCGAGCGCACGCTTCATGGTGGCGAAGTTGATCTTGGCGACGTGGGCGATGTTGGTGCCCTTCATGTCCAGGATAAGACGGTAGCCCGGGACGGGGCCGTCGCGGAGCTGCACCAGGTCCAGCACCATGAGGGACACCTTGATGCAGTTGACGAAGTTGAACTTGTTGGGGTCGTTGTCCTTAATGGAACAGAGGAACGCCACCACACCGTCGGGGCAGCGCGCAGGCAAGGGGGAGTAATACCTGTGCGCAGAAATATCAATTACAAAAAGAAACTCTCGCCCTTGGTACGCTTTATTTATTTTTTTACTTACCCGATTTTGAAAACATCTTGCAGTTCCGGCGCGAAGGGGTCCCTGTCCAAGAAGATTTCGGGCGCGGCCGTGCGAATGCTGTAGGACCGGTCGAGGGTGAGCTTGGACATCTCCAGCGAGTGGTTTTGCGAGTGGAGGAACATGGCGAGCGTCTCATCTGAGGGCAAGACCGAGGTACCGTTCTCACTGCTGCACTGTCTACGACTGTCTGGCTACTTGCAGTGCAGGAGTGTGGGCCATTGGCGGTGCACTGGTGCACAGTCGGCCAGAAGACCGATGGAAAACTCTAGACGCGTTTTGAGCTCCAGAGTCGCTAAACAGGACTCGAACCGAACGCGTGACCCCACCAATGGATTGCTCTCCGAACGAGAAATCCATTGGCGGGGTCACACGTTCGGTTCGAGGGTTGTTTAGCTACTCTAGAACTCAAAACGCGTTTGGAGTTTTGGCCGCCTCCACCGGTCTTCTGGCAAATCCACTGAGTGGTAGCGGGCTCCGCGTTCTACGTGCCTGGGATGTCGTGCGGCAGGTGCGGCTGCTGCTTGAGCCAGGTCCGGAAGATGTCGATCTCGTGGGGCTGCACGGCGCGCTGCACGCCGTACACCCTGGTGGCCTTCTTCCCCCGCAGGGCGCTGGGCACGGCGACGGCCACGTCCGTCATGCTGCGGGCAGAGACGTCCAGGACCTGAACCACGTGGAGCACCATGTTGAACGCGCGGCGGTGACGGCGGTGACGGCCAACGGGCTTCGGCTGCGGGGTGACTCTGGCTGCGCGCACGGCTCCTCTGGACCAAAGTTGCAGCCTGCAGCGGCGCGCAGCGAGCAGCGTCCGTCGACCGGTGAGGATTTGGTGCGGAAGTTTAGCGGAACCCGGCGTGGCGACTGGGTCGCGTTACCCAACCCGCCGCGACGCCCCTCCGCCTCCTCTCCCCTCCCCGAGCCCGCCGCCGCGTGGGCCCCGCTGCACCGCGTTGCACTCGCCGCCGGAACCCTACCCTGCCCTGCGCCTGCCCGTGCAGGGTGGGGTACTCGCGGACCTGCGGACCTGCAGGTAGGCAGCGCGGCCTCCAGGTGGCGTTGCAGGGGCGGGCCCCGTCGTAAGCGCGTGTGCATGTGTGTTCATGTGCATGTGTGTTCATGTGCATGTGTGCGTGTCATGCACGCAGACGTGTGTGTATGAGTGCTGCGAATCGCGCGGAAAAAAGTGAAGTGAACACGTGTGCCTGTGAAAGGTGGAGAGGAACAGCAAATACACTGGTGAAACAAAGGCATTAAAATTATGCCCTTTAAGGGCATAAAACGATTTATGCCCTTGGGAAGGAGGAGGGAAGTCCTTTCCGAAAATTGTCCCCACCCCCTCAGAGAGTCGCGGAGTTTCTCTCCGACGGCGCCTCGACAGCGAGACGGCCAAAGTGACTCGACGGAACTCGTCCGTGCCGGGCGGGCCGGGCGGCGCCGGGTGGAGGCGGGCGGGCGGGCGGTCCGGCAGCAGGGCCTCTCTTCGGCCGGCTTATGTTGCCCAATAATTCGGAACTGGAGTCGGGCCGCCGGCTTCGATTCCCGGTGCTGGAGCGGCTGGAGCGGCTGGAGCGGCTGGAGCGGCTGGAGCGGCTGGAGCGGCTGGAGCGGCTGGAGCGGCTGGAGCGCGGGGAAGGCTGTGAGAGTGCCGGGCCTAGCCGGGCCGGGTCGCGACCCCTCCTCAAAGAGCCTCATTGTGCGCACAATTAGCATTGAAGGCGACGAGAAAATGGAAAAAGACACACGCGCGTAAAAAAGAGAAATAATAAACGACTGCCGGCGCGATGGTACGGCAGCACGGCCCGCGGTGAGCGGTCGCGGGTCGCGGAGGACGAGCGGCACCACCGGCAGCTCACAAGAACCGTCTTTACGGCATTGCAAGAATTGACTATTATTATGTGAGAATTGAGCCAACTGGTGCCGTGCGCCCTCTGAACAGGAATAGTTTTTGTGCTTTTCCTGTTCCGAGCGTGTTGCGTCGGCGTCATGCCAAAAAAGACTGTTCATAACTTATGCATCGTCCGTCCGAGTGCGTGCGCGGTTTGGCGATTTTCGTGTTTGACGCTTGCGGCTGGCAACCGACGCGACGCGGCACAGTGGGCCAGAAGACTGGCGGTGGCGGCCAAAATTCTGGGCGTGTTTTGACCTCTAGAGTTGCTATTTATAAATCTCGAACCGAAGGTGTGGTCCCACCAACAGATTGCTCTTCTAACGCGTGTGGGGTCACACGTTCGGTTCGAGTCCCATTTAACGACTCTGGAGCTCAAAACGCGTCCGGGAATTTGATTGCCTCCACACCGGCCTTGTGTGTGGCCCACTGTGGCGCGCGACGCGGTAGCCAGTCAGCCAGTCGCCTTACTTTCAACTGCTTCGCGAATGAAGATCTCCGCGGAAGCGACGGCGCCCCGCGCCTACGTGTGCGTACGCGTGCGCGGCGTGCCCTGGCGAACGCATGCTCAGCAATTTGCGGTGGGAATGGCGAGCGCCGCCCGTGTTGCGAATGTTGCGATAAGCAAGTACTGGTGTACGACTGCTGTCCCTACCACTTTTGCTGGCTCATAAAACTGGGGCGGTTATTGGCGCGCCTGCCGAAGTGGGCTGCTCGCGCAGCCTAGCGCAGCCTACACCAAGTGTAATGAGAGAAGTGCATACTTGCAGAACCGGGTAAAGCTGGCCTTTTTGCGAAGGGGAGAAGGGAGGAAAGGAGGGGAGGGGTGACTGGTGACTTGCGTCCCCGCGGTTCCCCGTCACTCGAGGCTCAATTCCGAGACTAGGGTAAGCCGATTTGGTCGACGGGGGAGCTAGCAGACAGACGATTTGGTAGACGGGGCTCAGACAGCCGATTTTGAAACGTGTTTGAACGCAACAGCGTAAAACATTCGAAATCCTGTATTTTTGCAAGCGAAAGGCACACGCTCATGAATCCCCCACCTAGCCTGTCACTCTCCGTGATCTCCCTCCCCTTTTCTAGCAACAACCCTAAAAAATATTTAAAAATAATCATCGACTTAAAAAAATGTTTTGCTTGACGAGCCCTTGCAGGCAGTCAGGAAATTAATTCAGGAACTTAGATCGTTTACAACATACATAACTTATAAAGTAAAGGAAAAGATTCAAAAAAATTTAAATAATCTAAAATTTGCCTGTTTGGTCGAAGTTAGACTGGTACACTGGCATGCGAGGGTGCTGGTCTCTCAAAGGGCCGAGTGAAAGGAACAGGTGTATGTTGCAACCCCTGCCCCCACCCCTGGTGCCCACGCTTGTACAGAACACGTTTGAAATCTGAAAACTCCCCGTTCTCGCCGAGATGATTCTCCGCGGCCGTTCTGTGTCATTGCAGGCGTTGCGGGCACTGTAAACACTGGGCACTGCAAGGGCTGCGTCGCTCCGTACCTGCTTCGAGACCGCGGTCGTCGGGGTGCTAATCACTGCGGCGCGTGCTGCGGCGTTGCGGTCGAGGCGTGCTCGCCGGGCAGGTCAACGAGAGCGTGGCGCCGTGCGACGGCGGCGCGCCGAGGAGGGATGAGCCCAGGCCTTGTTCCCCGTCACCGCGTCCACCACGTCCACGGCGATCACTGTGCCCGTGGCGCTCACGAGCAAGTCTCCCCGCGGACTGGCGCGACCAAGGGGCTCTAGCCTAGGGGCGGCGGGGCCCCAGCGGGGCCCCAGCGGGGCGTTGCGCCCAGTGGGGCGTGGGGCGCCCAGACTCGGTGTCGGCCGGGAGCCGGGACGGGAGCTGGGGTAGGGGACCGCATGGAACCCAGTAGGGAACAGAGGTGTCCATGTCTATCAGCGTGCGTCCGAGGCGGGCCGGGCAGTCAGCGCCTCGGTCAGCGCTGTCGCTCGCCGGCCGTCGGGTCGGGTGGCTCTCTGTCTGCCGCCTCGGACGCAGGCCGCCGCCGTTCGGCCGCTCGACCCGGCCGATGTACACAGCTTCGGCGGAGGAGTGCCTCGTTGGCCCAAACAACAAAACGAACCGATTTTGCGTACTGGAGTGACCACATTCTACGAGAGAGGCTACTCCTGACCTCGCCCGGCCTTCTGCCCACACTGTGAGGTTGGACGCTGTGGATCCACAAGGGAAAGGCTGGACTTCCTGACACAACCTCCACGTTGTGCATCCACTTGCTCCATGTGCGCCAACGTGCGGCGGGACGCATCGGGATGAAACGGGACGAAACGGTGCGAAAAGGCTTCCGTCTGTTTTGCTGCATTGCCACTCTTCGCTCCAGAACCTGGCACGTGGAGTAAGCTTCCCGCTCTATTCGAACCGGTTTCGAACCAGCGCATTTCCATGAATCATGAATATCGATTTTGTTTTAATTGAATGTAGGGCGATCGGGCGCCTCCCGTATAAGCGTACTGACTGAAAACGAGCTTGCACCCCGTCGCTCCGTCTCTCTCGCACTCGTGGGGCGTGCCGCGGGGGTGCGAGAGAGACGGCGGCCTGCTCGTGGGCGCCGTGATCGCCGCAAATGTGGTGCGGCCCGCGCGCTGCGCTGCTGCGCCGCTACGCCCCGCGGTGAGCTGCGGCTAATGTGGACGCGAGGCTACGCGAGGCTGGACGTCATGGACCGAGTCCTGGCGTCCTGGACGTAGTGGGAGACGGACTGCTTCGCCTGGCTTCGCCCCCCTTGCGCAACACGCGCCAATGCACCCAAGCCCACCGCAAAGCCCGCAACGCCGAGATCAGTATCAAAATGGGAACACCTAGTCATTTCCATGAGTGCCGTATGCGAAAAGAAATTAATGAAAAACGGTGTCAAGTGCATAAAATTTTAAAAGCAGCACTCGACAAAAGTGTCCCACGACTGATAGTCTTGAGACTTTGTAAGCGTTAGGAAACTGCTGCGGACTTCACACCCGACGACTGACATCACTGTCTGCCATTCGAGCCCCCGGCCGTCGGTCGGAGCAACATACAGAGGACGCAATGGAGGGCGGTTGACCGACGAAAAAAATATCGTAAAACTCGACAGAAAATCTGTCTTTGCGAGGAGAACAATGCAAGCAACCCATCGGCCTGGATTGTCTCTATTTGCGCGGCGTTTGCGAGAGTAAGGTCGTCAGAAGAAAGGTCACGGTGATCCTATCTCCCGAAACAGGTCCCAGCAAACGCCTTAGTTTCGGCTTTTCCTTCTTTTGCCCGTTATTTTTTGTCCCCGTTCGCCTCATTATTAAGCGGATCAGTGGACCGCGCCGCTGCCGTTTTCGTCGCCCTGTCGCCCTCGCACTCGTCGGGCACCCGGCACGGGTGCGAGGGAGACAGACGATGCGCTGTTCGGAAATCAGACTACACCCTGCGGGCCCTGGCGCGTTGTGCAGAAATTTTGAAACTGAAAGGTCAAGCAACGTCTTTCGTTGTCGCGGATTGTCACAACTTTGCCTACCTTCCAGGCCTTAGCGACCTAAGGGGGGATGGGGAAGGGGGGGGGGGGGTGATGTCATCCCTCCCTTCCCCGCGCACCCCACTGCACGCGGCCGCTGCCTGGCGGGCGCACTGGCACGTATGGAGTTACTGGAGTGAAGGTGCAGAGTCCTTGCACCGCCTTGCATCGAGGACCGACAAGTCCAGCCGATTCGCCACCAATTCGCTCACAGCGCGCGTCATGCTCCAGTCATGCTGCAGCCGCGCCTGCGCTCACTGCGCGGGCCACGCCCTCCCGGGTTGGCGAAAGGCCTGGGGGCGCACCCGTCTCGCTTGTCTCCTTGGTCTCACTAGTCTCGCTTGTCAGTCGCACTCGTCTCGCTAGTCTCACTCGTCTCTCTAGGGCTCTCGCGGATTGCGGCTCAACGCCGAGATTGGCGCACTGACCGCAACCGCACTGTAAATGTCTTACGGTGAAAGGCTGCACCAACATATTATGGTGGACATTTTCTCCATAATACCAACGAAATTCGTCAAAATATCTGTAAGGTACAGTGAATTCTCAATGGTATGTTACGAAGTCAGCTGCACCACCATAATATGGAACATTTTCACCATAATATGGAGAATCTTCACTGTACAACATTTAGTGTGCGTGACGTCAGGTCAGGCCGATCAAATGTTTGAGTCGGCGACTTTTAGTCTTGAGGAGAAGATCCTCCGTAATATGGCGAAAAATCCTCTATTTATGGTAGTGCTAGCTGACTGCGTAACTGACCTCTGAAAATTCACTGCACCTTGCAGATATTTTGTCGAATTTCTATGCAGAAAACCTCCACTGTACGTGGTATGTTGGAGCAGCCTTTCACCGTGAGACATTTACAGTGAGGGGGTTGCCTTGGCCGCCTCATCATCAACGCTGGCCCGCTCCAAATTGAGCCTGTCACCTCAACGATGCCCTTCTGCGTCACGTCGCGGGTGCCCCTCCTTTCCCCCTTGTGACTGGACCCTCCCCCTGCCCCGGCTCCTCTCTTTGCAGCAGTGTTGCAGTGGCTCGCCTTCTCAAGGTGCGGTGGGCAGTGCGGGGCCTCGCGCAACTCCGTCTTTACTTGCAGAAGGACGTGAAGCAGGTGGCGCAGTCCCAGTGCGGACCAGTAGCCCGCTGGCTGGGGCGCGCGTTGGGCCAGAAAACTAGTGGAGGCGGCCAAACCCCAGACGCGTTTTGAGCTCCAGAGTCGCTAAATGGGACTCGAATCGAACGCGTGATCCCACCAATAGACTGCTCTCCGAACGACGAATTCATTGGTGGGGTCGCACGTTCGGTTCGAGGGTTGTTTAGCGACTCTGGAGCTCGAAACGCGTCTAGAGTTTTGGCCACCTGCGCGGTTCTCTGGCCCACTGTGGGGTGCCGTGGCTGCCCACACCGCGAGACATCTCCAAATCTCAATAAATGGGAGATAGTCCGGGCTAATCCTGGCGTGCTACCGCTGCCGGTCCGGAACGGTACGGTACGGGGGCAGGGGCAGGTAGGGGCTCAACAAGATGACGCACGCACGTCGAGCGGGTCGCGGGGACCGCCCCGGGGATCGCGGTGTGAGCTGGGAGGCCTACCGCCACGGCGGCAAAAACAAGACGCCAGTTAGGTCAACAGGTACACGCAGAGTAACGAATTTTATTCAACAAAATGATACTTCTAGAGTAAGTACATGAGCACGTCGACTTCCCTTACAGGACTTTTTTTTTGTTAAGTATTGGGCTATAACTAAGACAAAATATGTACATGAAATCACTTTTTTGTTGCGATCTACCACGGGCCTCTGGACACGTGCCAGCAATGAGGCTGCCACGAAAACTTGGTTGAGCGCTAAATCATACAGCATCAGACATCGATCACAACACGCGCGGTTGACTTCATCGTCGTCCACAATATAAGAGGTTTTTTACAGAAAGCGGCTCACCTTGGTCACACACACACACGCACTTGGTAGAAAAATATTAAAACGATGATTAACTTAACGGTGAACTCGCCCTCATGCTACTAGTCCAGAAACAAAGCCGTAGACTGAGGAGCCGATGAAGTACAGGAGCACACCCCGAACCACACGATCGATAATATACATTCTGAAACAAAAAAAAAGACATCAACTAAAATAAAGGCCAAGGCCGAAGGATTTGGCGGGAGAACCGACTGTACTGACGTCATTTGGTTGCGCCTGGCTTTGACGGGGTCCATGTCTTCCTTGAGGACGTATCTCCGGACGCCCTCCATGGACAGGGCCATGAACTCGGGGATGTCCACGTCCATGGACTGGTCCAGCTTGTAGATGACGGCGTCCCGCTCGTTCAGGTCCTTCTCCAGCGCGAAGAACTTCTCGTTCCTGAAGATCCAGTGGCGCAGCGTGAAGTACCGGACGGCGAGCGTGGCCTTGTACGCCTTCATGTACGTCCGCCACATCCTGGGGAATGAAGTTTCAAAATTATCGACCAGCCTGCAGCGGGAATGGTACGGGTGCACAGTGGGCCGGAAGACCGGTGGAGGCGGTCAAAATCCTGGACGCGTTTTCAGCTCCAGAGTCGCTAAACCGAACACGTGAGCCCACCGATTATTGCTTTTTGAAGGGAGAATCCATTGGTGGGGTCACGTGCTCGGTTCGAGTCCTGTTTAGCGGCTCTGGAGCTGAAAACTCGGTCAGAGTTTTAGCCGCCGGCGCCCGTCCTCTGGCCTACTGTGCGCGGTGTGTGGTGTCTCGGAGGTTACGCACCAGGGCTTGTTGCCGGTTAGCCTGAGGAGGGTGTCGAGGATGAGGGCGGGGAAGAAGTGCAAGACGCAGGTGAGCAGCGTGAACAGCCACACCCGGCTCGTCACGAAGACGAAGGGGTACCACAGGATGCGGTCGTGGGGGTTCTTCTCGATGCACTTGAGGCCCGCCTCCACGATCTCTTGCACCTTGAGCGTCCTCCTGTTCGACGAGCAGCCGTTGAACACCTTGATCTCGCCGCGGACGCTGCTGCAAGTGGGAGACAAGTCGGAGACGGGGCGTTAGCGCGGCCGAAATGAGTGTCAAACCGTGAGTCGTGTGGCGGGTAGGCATTGACCACTAACTTCCTCATGGTCTCGAAGACGGCGAGCACGATGCCGTTGACGGCGATGTCCACGGGCACCATGTCCATGACGGAGTTGTCGTCGGCCAGCGCCGTGTGAATCAGGCCCTTGGACACGCCCACGCACATCGCCATGGGGCCGTTGAGATTGTCCACCCAGCCGGGGATGGGCTCCTTGACCGCTCCGACCACTGCAACAGCAGCATCTCGGTAGGGTCGACTGTCCGCCGCGCGGCGCTGCGCCGGGGAGGCAGGCCACCCAACTGCCTTCTGACGCGACGCGGCGTCGCGGCAATGTGGGCCACGAGTCCTCGGCCGCCCCGCCCCGCCCCGCCCCGCCCCACCCCACCCCACCGTCACGTAATGATGGCCGAGCACTCTAAGGGTAAGACCTTCGACGCAAACTTTCACGGACATTTTTCATCTGCCGGTCGGCCCGGGCTCGCGTTCTGGTGCCAAAAAAACAAACGCCTGGGTCCCTTTTTCGAAAGCAAGTGACGCCGAAGCCGGCAACCTTACCGATGGACGGCCTGTAGATGGCGACGTTGAGGCGGTCCCGGTGGTCGTTGATGACCTGCTCGGCGAGGGACTTGGAGAAGGTGTAGGTGTTGGGGTGGTAGCCCATGTGCTGGGGCGCCTGCTTCTGGAACTCGTCCACCGACAGCGACTCGGCGAGGCGGATCATTTCCCGCCAGTCCGCCGTGGCGGGGTACACCTTCTCCTCGATGACGGGGTGGTTCGTGTTGCTGTACGTCGTGGACACGTGCACGAGCGCCTGCCAAGCAGCGGCTTTGTTCAAAGATTGCTGTGCAACTTTCGACGTACCTGCGCCATGTGGGCCAGAGGACAGTTGGAGGCGGTCGAAACCCCGGATGGGTTTGCTCCAGATTCGCTAAATGAGACTCGAACCGAACGTTTGACCCCACCAATGAATTGCTCTCCGAACGAGGAATCCATTGGTGGGGTCACACGCTCGGTTTAAGTCCTGTTGGCGACTCTGGAGCTCAAAACGCGTCTAGAGTTCTGGCCGCCTCCGCCGGTCTTCTGGCCCACTGAGCCATGATGGCCCGTTTCCTTACCTTGAGCTTGGGCATGCCCAGCGCCAGCTTGCACACCTCCTGCGCGCCGCGCGTGTTGAGGAGCACGGCGGACTTGATGGGGTCGTCGAAGCGCACGGAAGCCGCCGTGTGCACGAACACGCTCACCTCGGCCTGCACGAGCTGCTGGTCGTCGCTGGTCATGCCGAGGCCCTTCTCGAAGCAGTCGCCGTTGAGCGGCGTCACCCTGGTCAGCATCTCGGGGTTGTTGCGCCGAATGTTGTCGAACACCTGTCCGGCAAAGGGGTGCCCATTAAGGCCGCGTTTGGCAACGGCCAGGACAAAAAAATGCAGCAGAGAAATGCCTCAATCAAGTTTTTGGTCTGGTTTTGGTGGTCGCGACTCGTCGACTCACCGGCCCGTCCAGCAGCTCGCGCAGGCGGTCGCGCGGCTCCTTGCCGCGCCGCGCGCGCAGCACCACGTAGATCCTCTTGATCTTGGGGCAGGTCCGCAGCAGCTTCTCCAGCATGGCCTTGCCCAGGAACCCCGACGCCCCCGTCAGGAGCAGCGTCTGCCCCGCCAGGGCCTCGGCCACCCCGGGCTTCATCATCACGGTCTCGGCCTGCAACAAAGTCGCCGCGTTCGCTCACAAAAATGGTTCCAAGATAACCGCGACGAAAAATCGGTGTTGTCGCGTGCGCGCGTTGGCAGTGAAGTCACCGCGACATTCGGCAAAAACTGCTACATTGAACGAAATCGCTTCTTCTCAGATGGCGCCTTTTCCCCGACAGCTTCCGCGCCATTTCTGGCCATTTCCGCCCCAAGGCCCCGAAGGCCCCGAAGGGGGTCAAAGTCACGGCGTGATGCATCACGAAGGGAAGGCTAAGGTAAGCCACCACGCTCTCTGAGCCCGGCAAAAGCAGCAGCGACAACAACAACAACAACAACAACAACAACAACAACAACAACAACAACAACAACAACAGCAGCAGCAGCGACTACTACAGCGGAGCGCGGTGCCGCGCGGTGCGCGGCGGACGCGTGCGGGTCGGCCTGCCTGCCGGTCTGCAGGACGCGCCCGGAAGAAAGTGAAACGCCAGTGACGCAACGCCATAGTAACGCCGAACGGAGCGCGGGCACGGCGCGCGGAGCGAAGCGCCGTCCAGGCGCCGTCGTCCAACTCATCGCAAAGGGCCCGGCCGACCGGCAGGCCGCACAGTGGGCCAGAAAGCTGGTAGAGGCGGTCAAAATCCCGTATCCCGGACGCGTTTTGAGCTCCAGAGTCGCTAAATGGGACTCGAACTGAACGTGTGACCCCACCAATGGATTGCTCTCTGAACGAGGAATCCATTGGTGGGGTCACACGCTCGGTTCGAGTCCTGCTCAGCGACTCTGGAGCTCAAAACGTGTCTGGAGTATTGGGCGACGGTGGCGGTCTTCTTCTGGTCCACTGTGGGCCGCCCCTCCAGGACGCCAAGCCAGCAGAACAGCACCACGAGGACCTTCATTCCGAAGAGCGATCTCGACGCTCTGTCTCTCCCGCACTCACGAGGGCGTCCCGTAGGGCCGTAGGGGTGCGAAAGAGACGGCACGGCGAAGCACTGTTCGGAACCAGTGTGCAGTGTGCAGAAGCGACGACGACGCCACACACGCGGAAACGATTCGCGCGGGGAGGCTGATGAGACGCGCGCGGCCGTCGCGGAGCAAGCTGCATGCACCATGTGGCATGTTGCGGGTGGCGGGGGAGGTGGCGGTAGAATGGCCGAGCCCCAACCGAAAGGGGCCGTCGCTCCTCTTTACGGCAGTCGCGCGTTATAATCCTCCATGAAATTTTAGAGAGTGTAGTCATGAAGGATCGCGGATAATTCATGAGCATTCTAATTTTGAGCGGAAAGTGATCGCGTCTGCGCCGTTCGCGCACAGGCACGCTCCATTCCATTCCTCCTTATCTGAGGAGGAACAAGGCACGACTTTTTCCCCTACAGTGTGCATAACAACAATGCAGGCATAACTGCGAAGCACCGCGAAGCGGGCCGAGTGCCACGTAATTCCAGCAGCACGCTGAATTCTGATTTCGAACAGTGATATTATCGACGCTCGCTGTCTCTCTCGCACCGGCGGTGCGTTGCGTGGGTGTGCGAGAGAGACAGGGCGACGAAAGCGCGGTCGGTCTGGAATGGGACGGGCTTTCGCGTTGGGTGCGAGGCTGATGCCGGCGGACGCGCCGCGCCGTCTTCGGGCCGCGGACCGCCTTCGCGCGCCGTGCGCCTCGCTCCGTTCGCTCTCCTCGCAGAAGCAGCAGTCCGCCGCGCGCGCCGCGCCGTCCAGGGCCGCGGACTTGACGGCCACCGGGCGCCACGCCGTGGACCGCGAGCAGCCGCGAGGCGTGAGACCAGGACCTCCCATCCCACGCGCAGCACCACGCCACACCACGCCACGCCGCCACGCCGTACCCCCGCTGTTTGCACCCAACCTACAAACACGCGCGGGAAGGGAAGGTCGAGGAGACTCAATAATAATGGGTCCCCGACGACGCGTCCCCCGGCGGTCCCCGGCGGCCGGAGAGCGGAGAGCAGAGAGATGCCTCCGCGGAAACTTCCAGACGAACATCAGGACGGGTTAATTGGCCGCTTTGGGCACTTGGACCGGCGGGAAATGAAATGTACACACGCGGCGGCGCGGGCGGCGCGGGGCCGGAGTGACAGAGTGCCGTCGCGCGGACGAGAGCTCTCGGCCGCGGACAGGTGACAGGGAAGTCCCCAGCAGCGCCAGCCGGGCCCCTTGATGAAGTAGCCTATCTGGCCAGGCTGTCCCGACGTCCGCACCCAAAGATCGTCACACCAGACAATGACAGTAGAGCCCTCTGAAAAAAGGTTCTGGCTCTTATCCCTCATTCATTTTGAACCAGCGCGACAACATTTCATCTCGCAGTCACTTCCTCGAGCGGCCCGCCCCGCCCCGTCGCAGCCGGCCCACGGCCCAGGCACCTTGCACCTTGCAGCCTGCACTTGGCCGTTGGCAATGCACGGACCACTCTGCAGCGCGCTTAGCCAAGCCCGGCCGGGCCCTGAACTTGCCCGCGTTCCGCTCGAGGTGCCGCCGTACCGCGCGCACTGCCAGTGCCACCAGTGCCAACTGCCTTCGTCGCTGTCTCCCTCGCACTGGGGCGTCCCCTGCTGGTTCGAGAGAGACAGAGCGACGAAGTACCCTCCGGACTCGGCGTCTAGAGAGCGAGGTTGCGTGACCGCGAGCCACGGGCCGTAGTCAGCAGTGGACTGGCGGCGTCCACCTTTTCGGCGTCTCCCCGCCTCGCGAAGCCAAAGCGTGATGCTCAGAAATCGACTTTATCGTACGAATAGCAAAGGCTTGCCTCGCACTGCTTACACAACCCCGAAGTCAACGTTTTGCCCTGCTCGACTTCCCGAGCGGCGACCCACCCGGCCGGCCGGACGGGACGGGACAGGTTGTGGGGTCGGGGCGGTCGGGAGGCGCTGACCCTGCCCTTGGCGGCGGGCCGACCGGCCGCCGGGGTGGACGCTGGGGGTCATCCTAGTCCGGGTGCTGGTGGTGCTTGTGGTGGAGGCGCGCGGCTCAGCCCAGCCCACCCCGGCGCGGCCAAGGCGCTGCGCGCGCTGCGCGGCACGGCGGCCCGACGACCCTGACACACTGAGCTTACGCCGCGCTCCGCGCTCCGCCGCGATCCAAACGGGCAAAAGGCGGCCTCATTTGGCCTCATCAGGCCATGAGGCCGACGGGGTGCACCTCCTCGGCGGCGGAGGTTCCTGCCGGCCTTATCGGTTCCGGTCTTCGCTGTCGCAGTCTGCACCTCCGCGTCGCAGCTTGCACCTCCCCGTCGACGAGCGCAGGCGGCCCAATCACTGTGGATGACGCTAATGGCCTCCAACGCACGTATTTCGCACATTTTCCCGGCCAGCGAGCGCCTCTGTGGTTTCCCCGGGTTTACCCGCCAAACACACGGTACAGCTGGCGCGGGCTGGCGCGGGCTGACGGCGTGTCCTGGACGCGTCTCGCCTCGCGTCTCGTGTCGCCATCGTCCAATAAGCGACGGGACTCGTCTTGGTGCGGCCGCCGCCATGGCTGCTGTGCGAAGAGTATTGTTTACCCAACCATCGCGGAATCATGAGCAGAAAATAATTCCCGCCTCAGGGTTCGAAAATAGAACCGCGCGTGACAACGCCAACGCCAGCCAACGGCCGCGTGAACCCGCGTCACGCCGCGCGTGCTTGTAAATAGTGGTGTCAAGGCGTTATTTTAATGAACGGCAAAGGAATGCGTCCTTGGAGGGTCGCTCCCACTGCCCCCGCTCGCCGACAAGCGCTTCCGACGTCCGTCCGCGCGCGGGCACCGCCCGCGGCACGCTGTGCGTTCAAGTCTCCATTCAAGAGAGGGCACTGTGCGTTCAGTCAGTGGCCCGGGCCGGGCGACGTGCCTGGCGACCGCGCTGCCGCGAGGCGAGGCGACTTTCGTTCTTCCTGGCGACGCTGGAAGGCGGCCAATACGTGCGACCTTCCATGCGTTGGGCGCTGCGGAGCGGCCCGCGACGCAGGCTCGCTCACGTCGCGGCGCAGCGCGGGCCTGCTGGGCGTCACGCCGTCGCGCCGCGCCCGGCCGTGGTGGCGGGTACGTACCGGCCTCCCCTCCCACACGATGGGCTGCCCGGCGCACAGTGGGCCAGAAGACCGGTGGAGCTCCAGAGTCGCTGAATGGGACTCGAACTGAACGTGTGACCCCACCAATGGATCCCTCGTTCGGAGAGCAATCCATTGGTGGGGTCACACGTTCGGTTTGAGTCCTGTTTATCGACTCTGGAGCTCAAAACGCGTCTAAAGTTTCGGCCTCGGGTTTGGCCGCATCCACAGGTCTTGTGGCCGACTGTGCGGCGCGTCGTTGCGGTGGTCCATCCGTCCGGTCCGGGGCGGCGCGGCCAGAGCCGCGGGGTGCGTAGCAGTGTAGCAGTGCGTAGGCGACAGTGCGACAGTTCCACCGGCGGGGCGGCTTTGACCGGCTTTGGCTTTCCCACGCGCGGCCACGTGCTCAAGCGGGAAGAAACAGCGGATGCGCTCGTCCGGAATGCTGATTCCTCGGGGCGGTGAGACGAGCAGCAGTCCAAGCAGAGCACCGTACACTCCATTGTCGAAGAAAAACACACAGAAAGAAGTAAACCTCTAAGGTGCGCCAGCCCGACGCCTGACAACTGCAGGGCCCAATACGACGTTGCATCATTGACCCCTCGATGCAAGGCCGCTGCAGATGCGGGTCTTTATTGTGGGGCCGTTCACGCCTCCCGCGCGGCGCGGTCCGAGCCGCTCCCACATTTCCGGGAGGCTGTGAGCAGTGTCGAAAGCCAAGCCGCCCGGCTCGGCCGGGCCCCGCGTGGGGCAACGCCAGGGCTACGCCAGGGCAGCGCGGTGACCACACCGCCGACTCGCCGCCGCCGTGCCGCACGCCGTGCCGCCCAAAGACAGGCCCGCCGCAGTCGATGGCCGCAGCCCGCAGCCTCCCCGGCCCGGCCGGGTTGACGTGGCTACGCCTGGCTACGCGTGGCTACGGCTGCAGCCGGTTCAGGGGCTCCGGGGGCCTCGCCGCCGATGCATCGGTATCCGAGACCCCCCGCGCCACCGCCACCGCCCCGCCTCCCCGACACGCAACCGGCAAGGCCGCCCGGTGGCAATGGACCGAGATGCAGCAGCAGCAGGTTCTAGGCGCCGAGGGCATGCCGATGAGCCGCTCTAGCTCTGGCGGCCCTCGGCGCCCTCGGCCCGTGAGGAGGACGACGAGGCCAGGGCAGCGCCCGCTGAGGAAAACAATGAACAGTCGCCCTGCGAGCGCAGTGAACCGCGGCGGCCGCGCCGCGCAAACCGGCCGGGGGACTTCCCCGCGCCGCACCGCACCGCGCCGCGCCAGCCGGCCGGCGAGACGATGATGGCCGGATTAATCGCTCTTGCAAGTTGCATCACTTACGCAGAAGAAAGCGAAAGGGCGTGACACAATGACGGCGAGGGCCTCATCGGTGCGTCGCGTCGCGCGGGTGGCCCACCCCGCCCCGCCCGGCCCGTGCGAGACTCGCAGACTCGCGCAAAAGGACAAGGCCCCCACTCGCTGCCTCTCCCTGCCACAACAACGCCGTCTGGCCGGTGTCGCCGTGGGGTTCGATGTCGCAACGGACTCGGCGGCGGCGGCGCGGCGGGGCGCGGCGAGGCTGCGGCCCGTACCGCACATGGCGGAGCACGCCGGAGCCGCGGCGCATCTTGAAGATCTTGAACGAACGGGGCCGAGCCAATCCTGAGTCAATCCCGAGGCGAGTCTAGGCGCTACATCGAGGGACACCGAAAGTTGAAGCATAACTCAAAGGTTGGGAAAGAAAACTCTGGCCGCCTCTTAAATACCTTCCGAGCCATGGCCTCTATTCAACGCTTCCAGCCAAACCAAACTCTGAGAACCACACTGTTTTGCGACTAGTTGCTCAAGCCGCAAAGAAACGCACTATGGTGCGTAATGGTTGCCCAGGCAACGATGATCGCCTTGACAAACAGTGCAGGTTACAAACGGCAAGCTGAATGCAAGGAATAATGCAAGAATGGTCCGCGGCCGCATTGTCGACGCACGGCAGTGGCGCGGCCCTGGTCATTCCCCGCCTCACCTGGTTGGAGTCCTCGGTAATCCTCGACGAGTGCTGCGCCTTATCCGGCGCGGTCTGCAAAAGCCGTCGTGCGCCGGACGGCTACGACTACGGCGGCGCGTGCGACAGGGGGGCACTTCGCGTGGGAGGATGGGAGTGTTGCGAGCGACTCGGGACTCGACCCGCGACCCGCTGTCCTGGCTGGCACGGCGGCTTGGCGGCTTCGCGATGACTCCACGACTGTGCCGCACTTGGCCTGGGCTAGCGCTGCGGCCGCTGCGGCACGGTACGGCCACGCCGAGGTGCAAGACGGGCGGGGCGAGGCTGGCGGGGCTGGCGGGGATGGCCACCCCACACCTCCGGCTCACCTCCGGCGCGCGCTTGGCGGGGGGCGGCGGGGGGCTGCGGGGGCTCGGAGTGGGGCGTCGGGGCCCCCTTCCCTTCCCTTCCGAGAGCGGGGGGCCGAGGGGCCGAGGGGTCAGGTGTGCGGCGGCACGCCGGCGTTTATAGAGGGAAGTGCTAACGAGAGAAACCCCGCGGACGCATAACAGCAACAAAGAAAATGGCGGCAAACCAGTGGACTTCCCCCTGACTCTGGAGTGGTGTTGACCGACCCCAATTCTTTCTTTCTGTTTCAAAAAGCCCTTTCAGTATGATTTTAACTGTCGTCCGTACCTATGCTTACCGAAGTCAAGCAGGTGACCTTTCCCACAAGGCGGGTGTGGAACCATAATTACGCCGCGATGGAACGACGCAGTGGCTCTCTTCGTAAGACCGGGAAAAGTCCCAAATGGCTTCACGGATCTGGCGGAATCACTTCCCATTCCGCGGAAATGAACTTGGAAACGTCGCAAACGTTTTGTTTGTTATCGCGTCTCTCCTCGACGCCTTCGGTCCTTCGGCTCACAACGCGACCGCGAGTGTGTGGTTGGTTTTTCTCCGGCGGCGTCTCCTCTCCAGTCTCCAGCATCTGCAGCGATCTGCAGGTTCAACGGCACGCACCGCGTAGCACGGCGTAGCACGGCGCGAACCCTCGTTGTTTTCCATTCGCCGAGGAGCCGAGATGAAGATGAGTCATGATGGCGGTGAAGGGCATCATTATGACGCGTGCAGGCAGTGGCGGGGCCGGGCCGTCGTCGAGTCTCACTCAACTAGAGTCTCGTCTCAACGAGTGACGCGTGCGCGCGGCTCGTCACCGCCTTGCTGCCTGCACTGCTGCACTGCAGGGCACGCTGAGGATAGCATAGACACGTGCTCCAATCTCAACCCTTTCCACAACCTTGGCCAAGAAGGTCTAAGTCCCTCCCCCCAACCCCCCAGAACCACAAAAAAGGGTATGTTTACTTCTTTTTGAGGTCAAGGTGAATCACTGAATGCAACAAAGGTTTAAACAACACATTTTTTATTTGATAAAAATACAAAGGCACTTAAAGATGACTATAATATTATCTAATATATGATTACATGAGTAGTATATTGTTTCAAAATTATAAATTGTCTTAACTGGATCATTGATTTCAATAAGGTTTATAATTTATTAATACTTCTGGCTTAATTCATCTAATAACAGTGCTCAAAAATTTACATAAAATTATCACATAAAAACACCTGAGGCTTTTGGGGAAAGGTCTATAAATAGTTAAAACATAACATGACACATTCAATGGTGCTGGAACAATTTCCAAGAGTTCTTATCCTCTCTCACAAATTATATCCATAACACTAGGTTCCATTAAAACTGGGTCCAAGCAGCGGTGGACAGTAGAGGTCAAAACTTCATCCAAGAGGAAGAGAACCAAGCTGAAATTTTTCAAAAATCAAGGTAAGTAAAGGAACACTTTTCAATCCTGGAGGAAAAAACAAAACATGGCTGTATCTTACTTTTCATCTGCTACAAATCTCCAAAGGTACAGTTGGAGATAATGAGTGTCAACTTGAATTTGTTGAAGACCAAACCTACTGAAGGTTCGTAACCTCACACATTCTATAAATGTCTAGATGAAACAGAATAGTAACAGTAAGACAAACATTGTTAACATTATGGTTTGAAACTAAAAATTAATATTAGATATGAACTTACCTTTAGCCCAATTTTTATGATTCCTGTCAGAATGGATACTTTAGAAAATCCAACAGAAGAAAATATTTCAATACGTTCTGAGAACAACTTGTGAATATTTGTAGCAATTGCACTTTGGTCTAGCTGACTGGATGCATAAGATGACCAATTTGGTCTAAATTGACGAGAAACACTCATGCTGGAAAAAAAGGGGGGGAGGGGATTTAGTATCAAGTCTGAAGACATGACGTCCAGTAAAAGAAGTAACGTTGTGTTCTTTGCAACCTCTGTAAATAGTTTTAAGTACCTGTGCGTGCGACGGCTAGAGTCCGAACTTCTTTCTGCTCTTTGACCTTCCTCATACAGCAAACCAACTTGGGCATCCATTGCAGCTACATCCTCAACAACTCGTTTCATCACTGCTCGAACATTGCGTGGCTCAATGGTATGCAACCAGTCACGAGTCTCCACAGATTTACGAAGCATCTGGAACAGAGAAATAAATGTGCAAAACAAAGAACACAAAACATGGTAACTTTTACTCTGTCCAACTAGCAAAAGTCAAGGGAAGTTCAAAATAGATGAATTACCTGTGAAACTGTTAATCCTTGCATTCTAACATAGTGATTTAGTAGGTCCTGAGCAGCAGCTTTCATATTTGCACAGAGCTCAGTTGGTGGTGTTACAGCAGATGAACTGGTCACACCAGCATCAAAGCAATCATCTGTATGGCTGAGCTGAAAAACAATTTTTTTAATTATTACTTTTGGTAAAAGATTAATTTGCTGATCATTTTATCCAGACAAGAAAAACAACTTTACCAGCTCACGGACAGTTGTACTCTCAAAGTCAAGACACATTTTTGAGAGAAGAAGGAGAAGAGCTGGTGGAACGCTGTGATGCCCAGGAGCACAGAAGCCCCGAGCAGTAGCAGTCAGATGGTGCATAAATCCAACTACCAAACCTTCGCGTACACCATCCACACAAAATGCCTCCCGGAACATTGGTTTCATTGCAAACATCAAATCAGGTTGAAGGAATACCTACAAAAATAACAGAGCGTTACTGGAAAAGACCTACAAATCTATAAATGCACTGCAAATTTAGTCAAAATTTTTATTCTTACCAGTAAGTCTTGCAAGACATTTTTGACCTTCACCCTGGTTGCTAGAACTACGCTGGTCAATAGCTCTGGAAGACTAGGGCCATCCTTATCCTGCCCAGCAGCCTTGGGGGCAGCGAGTGTCTGGCGAACCCTGGTCAGGGCTTCCCAAAAGTGGCCCTTCAGAGCTTGCAAGTGAATTTTGCATTGGCGCCTACCTGCTTTTAATGCAATATTTGTCCCAGTCCTGGTAAATAAAGATATGATGGTAAAACTGCCCAATATTCACACAATACTTGATTTAGGGGTAATTAAAAGCAAAATTTAAAAAAAAAAGACTCACAAAGTGAAATCAGTGTGCTGGAATAATGTGTTGATGGCCTGCAGACGGCGATGAAAACGATCCAATGCTCTAACTAGGATAAGAGTTTCTCCTACTTCCTGCTGCTTTTCTACTCTGCTGCTGACCAGAGCAAAATATTTTTCCATGCGTTCCATAACAAATTTGCTTAATTGTCCTGTGGCCAAAGTTTCAAAATCGTCACTGAAAAATAAAAATTTTATTGTATTAAAAGAGAAAGCAAAACATGTACGATAAGTACAGCGCCATTTAAATAACACACCTTGCATGTACATCTGAAGTATGACGATTAATGAACATATCATTGTATGAGGCAACTACCAAGCATAAATCACTCAAGAACCCTTTGCTCCCCATGTCCACAAATTCCAACAAATCCTACAAAAAAAAAAAAAAACACTTGTAAATCCTTACTTTAAGAAAATTAAATTAATAACTTGAAACATCTGTTTGATTAAAATTACCTGTTCCTGGAAACTGTCAAGTATTCCTAACTGTTCCTCCAGTCTAGTTTCAGCATGGGCCAAAAATTCTGCACACAACTGATCTGCTGGTTCACTTAACTGTAGTAACAGATCCACCGCCTTTGCCAAGTCCTTGGCACTAGCCTCTTTATTTTTAAACTGGTCCCTCAGTCTTTGTTTCAAATCTCCTAAAATAATTTCACAGTCTTTCTGGATCCCTTGGAATGATGCCATGTTCCCATAACGCTCTAGAACCCTTTGAGCATGAATGTAATCCTGCACAGCCTGAAAAAAAAAATGCATTCTTGATAAAAGAAAATGATTGGCAAAGATTAGATTGACATTAGAATCAGAAGCTAACCTGAGCATATTGCTCTTCCTTGATACGTGCGGAAAGCTTAGCTGGCAGTTTAAACAAAAATTGCAGACGCTTAAGCAGTGAATGAACACCCAAGAGCTTGGTAAATTGTTGTCTGGTTTCCTGAAACAGGATATAAACAGGCACCACGATAAAATAGAAGATTTATACCTCGTCAATGGTGTTAAGTATCCACTTCCAATTCCAATCAACTATACCTGTAATGTAGATGATATCTGCTGAGATGATTTAGTTATTTCTTCCATGTTTGCTGCTAACTGCTCCATTTCATCTTCCATGACTCGGAAGTCGCTTTTCATCTAGAAAGGAGATTTATAATGAAAAATGGGAAGTAGGTGAATGCGATGTAGTTACTCGTAAGATGACCGACCACATACCTTCTTGACTGTGTCAGTTGCAGATATGAATTTGTTGTAGTTCTCATATACTAAGGTCTGCATGTCAGAATGCAATGATTGAGTATCTCGAACTATCTCTGCTTCATTGTCCATTACCTGCTTCAAACTGCTTCCCTGCAAAAAGGTCAACAAACGCATAAGAACCAAGTCTTGAAATCAACTGTATTGGAATTAGATGAGCACATTGATATTAAAACAGAAAAGTTGTCTTCATGTTCAATAATGTCATTTGAGCTAAGTACAAAAATTTATAGCGAAACAACGTAAATATATCAAGACAACTAACCTTCAGAAGCTTCTGGACATACATTTCTGGGCAGAAATTGGGCCCATTGATATTGTATGGGTTATCTATATCGTCGAAGTCCGCCATTTTAAAATGAATGGGTGAAAGAAAACTGTAGAGGTGTACAAATAAAACTTAAGGACTTCAAAAACACAAGCAGAAGACAGCTGCTGACAGATCAACAAAAACAACGCCTTATGAATTTCTCATACCATGCCACTTCGATGGATCGACCTGATCGACCCACCCAACGGCTTCCGGCTGCGCGCGGACTGCCCACATTTTCAAATGAAGAAGCTCTTCGGTCACGACAAGGCTCACCCCAAAATTTCAGATCTCTTTGCGTTAGCTTTGCTTGCGTTAGGTGTAAGATGGATTGAAAAATAACCAGGTTTATCTGAGTGATTCCTCCAAGTTTCGACACAGCCAGCCTGAAATGCTCGGCCTCCTTGCTCCATGGCAGCGATGGCAGCAACTTTTGCAGGTTGAATCCAATCGACCCTTCGCGTTTTCACGATCTGCGGACGCGCCGCGCCGTCGTGCAGCGGTGCCTGCTTTGCCTGCTTTGCCAGGCAACGAGTGCGGGGCATCATAATGCTGGTAGACGAGACGGCGTGCCGTGGTGGCGTTGGGCCGCGGCGGCGGGGCGGGACGCGAGCTGCATGGGGGTCGCCGGCGTGCGTGGCGCGCGGCGCGGCGTCGCGACGTTTCGGATGTCGCGCCTGGCGACAGACGCACACTACACGACGATCGACGTGATATCGGCCGCGGCCGGCCGGGGCCGGTGTGTGCCCCGGCCACGTCAAGTCTGCACGTCTCAACGGCCCTCCGCGACGCTTCCCTCCTCCCCCTCGCCTCGCCCTTCACCCGGCCTGCCTATCGCCGAAAGGAAAGGGCGAGCCCAGCGATAAGGGCGCGCTCCACCGCTCCGCCACTGGAAACGAACTGGCGCGCCACTTTGACGTGCGCCTCGCGCGGCCTGCAGAGTGATTTCTAGTGATTGCGCGGCAGTGTTCTCTCTCTCGCACTCATGAAACGTCCCGTCGTCTGGGATAGGTGCGAGAGAGACAGACCGACGACTGCTGCATGCGCGGAATCACTCTGCATAGGCCAGCGTGGGCCCCGTCGTCCCCGCGACGCCCCGCTGGCGCGCAGAGACACGGGGAGTGCGCTACTCGCTACGATTGATCCCGGTTGATTGGACAGGTGTGCCCGCTGTTTCCCCCTCCCCTCCCCCTCCCCTCCGTCCCGCATGCCCCCGCGGCCGGCCTTATCCTCGCCCCCCGCGTCCCCGGCGTCCTAATGAGGTGAGGCGAGGTGAGGCGGCGGCTTTCGAAAACGGGAAAGACAAAAAGGGACGCGGGGCAAGTGGAAGTCGACGCGTAGCGAAGCGTGTTAGTTCAAGTGTCGCCCCCGTGCTTCGCGCACCGCGCACCGCGCGTCGGCCCGGTGCCATACGCCGCGTACTGCTTGTCCGCGTCGCGAGAGGTCCGCGACGTCCGGCCGCAACCCCCGGGTGCTTCCGCGGGCGTGTTTACTGTTGGCGAGCGGGAAAACTACCGGACCGGCGACGACGGCAAGGGTCGAGGGTCGCCCGCCGCGCAGGTGCCTGGCCGGCCGAAGGGTTGCCTACACCGTAGGCGCGCAGACGGGAAGGCTGCCGGTTCCTGAGTTCAACGCGCCTCTTGCCTGCTGTTTGAGTTTCCGGCGGAAAATGTTGCGTTTTCGGCCGCCTACTGTCTCGCCGCGCGATAGCCAAACGCGCTATTTGCTCGCCGTGTGCGTCTGCAGTGTCTGCGGCGTGTCTCCGCGACGACGCCGTCTAGTGCATTATTTGCTGTGCGAAGCCGAAGCCGGCCCGAAAAATCGCAGCCGGCCCGAGTCTATTCTCGGCGAGTTTGCCGAGACGGTCCGAGACAGTGTGGTGGCGGAAATGGCGGAAAGGCCCAGTGAGCGACGGGGAGACGCGGAGACGTAGGTAGGGCAAGGACCGCGCCGCGTCCGAAACGAGCAGACCCACGGGGGGCGGACGGACGGACTGAGATTGAGAAAGAGTGAGAGAGATAGCGGCCGGCAGGGGAGCGATGGGGAGGACCGGGGCCGCATCACATACCACTGCAGTCTGCGGCTCAAGTGGATTCAATTGGAGGCCAGCAGAGCCAGGCAGAGCCAGGCAGAGCCAGGCAGAGCCAGGCAGAGCCTCGCTGTTCCTGTGTGCAAAGCGGCAAAGCGGCAAAGCGGCAAAGCGGCAAAGCGCGGCAAAGCGCGGCAAAGCGGCAAAGCGGCAAAGCGGCAAAGCGGCAAAGCGGCAAAGCGGCCAGGACGGACGGGCAGGACGCTTCCCCGGCGTGTGGGAACCGCCCGTCTTGGCGCGGGGAAGTTCCAACCCGAGCGCGCTGGCGGCAGTGGCAGTGCAGTGGCGGAAGCCACCGACAGCCCGAGAGAGCCAAGGGCGCCTCGCGCTCCCTTCGTACAGAATTCGGCCGCAAAAGCTGCAAACGCGAGGTAGTACTTTTACCTGAGGGTGGAGCTGCGGGGACAGTCCCCGGCCGCGGGCCTTATTTTCGGCCGAGTACAGTGCTGCTATACCCTACAGATTAACACAATTATCTAATTGAATCCAGTGCGGCAGTGCCGCCGCGCCGCCGCGCTGCAGCAGGACGGAATCACTTGACGGCCGCCGCCATTGGCTGCTTCCGGGAACGCGCTGCTTCGCGCGTCGCATCCAGTGTAGTGCATCATCCCGCCCCGCCCCGCCCCGCCCCGCCCCGCCCCGCCCCGCCCCACCCCACCCGGGCCCGTTTTCAGTTTCCCACTAAAACGTCCACTTGGAATCTGAGGGCCACTCCCACCCCCACTCAATCTGTTCGTAGCGCAGCAACGCGCGCTGTTACGGCGGGGCGCATCCGGCGAGGGTGGACGTGGACGGGACGCCGACGTCGGCGACTCTAGGGGCACATTTACGACGAATTAGCGCCTCCCTCTCTCGCTCGACTCGTTAATCACCGAGACGTTGTACTTCAATGAAAAACCGTGAAAGCGCGGCCGAAGTGTCGCGCGGTGTGGTTCTTCAGCGGGCGGACGGCTGGTGGCGGCGGGGCGGGGCGGGGCGGGGCGGGGCGGGGCGGGGCGTGCGCACTGCCACTGCCGTCTGGCAAAACAAACTTATCGGCGAGCTGGGGAAGGCTTGCCGTAGAGAGGGCTGCGATGCTTATCCGGCACGGCAAAAATTCGCCCCGCAAAGCAACCGAGAGATGGCACCACAGTCGCGGCTGTGAGACGGGTTTTTCGACAAACCCGGGTGGTAGGGGGACAAGCCGTGGTGGTGGGGGCGATGAGCCGTGGTGGTGGAGGCCGTGAGGTAGCCCAGGTAGCGGCACAGACACGTGCCTGGCCCGTGACGTCATTGTCCAGAAAACCCGGCCCAGGGAGCTGGCGACGTAGTTCCGACGGTCGCCGCCAGAGCTGCCACTTTTGCTTTGCGGGGCGAATTAACACGGACGGGCCTCGCGGCCGGGGTGATTGACGGGCGGGGCGGGGCGGGGCGGGGCGTGCAGCAGCAGGGCCTTCTTGGTGGCGATAGGCTTATCCGCGTGTTTGCCCCGCACTCGCCGTGGCCGCCGTGGCCGCCGTGGCCCGCGCCGCGTGGACGTCCACGGCGTCGTGAGTCAGCAGCGCAACAGCGCAGCAGCGCGCCCTCTGCCCTGCGTCTGCGCCCCGGCGGTGGCGGAAGCACGGGGGAAGCCCATTGGCGAAAGCACGGCGAAAGCACGGCGAAAGCACGGCGAAAGCACGGCGAAAGCACGGCGAAAGCACGGCGAAAGCACGGCGAAAGCGACGCGCTGCACGGCGACGCCACGCGCTCGACGCGGGCCAGCCTGGCGGCTTTACGCGGACTCATTCCGAACAGTGTTCTCTCGCACCCCTGCTGGACGCCCCATGCGTGCGAGAGAGACGCAGTGACGAAAGCAGTGTTCGGAATCAGCCTGCTCGCCGCCAGGCTCTGGCCGTGGCCAACAAGTCATGCGGGCTGCACGCGGCACGCGGCGCTGGCTGCCGCGCCTAGCCGCCTTGCTGCGCCTCGCCCGGTACGGGGGATGAGGGTAGGGGAGCCCGTGAGTCCGATCGCGCACCGAGGCACCGCGGCACCGCGGCACCGCGGCGTCGCGCGGGGAAGTGCATTGTGCTGCGCACACACTTTTCTGCTCAATGGGACGATGGCGCAGGAAGACGAGGGGTCATTATTTGTCATTTAACTCAGTTGACGTCGAACAAAGCGATCCAGGAGGCGGCGGGAATGGCAACAACCACCACCGGCAGACGGCGGATCTCGTTTGGCAAGGCCTGGTTAGGTCACATGCGGAAAAACCTATTTTGATTTTCCAGTGCATTGAAACATGAGAAAGCAATTTGGCATACACGCAAGGCCTAGAGAGCCGGGCAACGCCAAAAGCGAAAAATGGAAAATTTAAAAACCCGGTAATCTGTAACAACTTTGATGGGAAGCTACAGGCACGAGCTCCGCGCCCCGTCCTCTGGCGTGCCATGGGGACCGCCATGAAGGAGGGGCCAATGGGATGATGACGCTTAGGTCTCGCCTCGCCAATTGGAGTGGCTGTCGGGCCCGGCCAGCTTTCCTGCATGAGAAGCATGAACAGGCGCTCCGATTTCGTGCGAACTCTCGGCCGTCGGCAAAACATCGCGCGTCGGCTAATCCATCGGGTCGGGGATGAGTGAACTTTCCGTTGTTTGTCGCAGGACACCGGGACCAGCGCCAGCGTGCGCCAACGCGCCTCCCCTTCACCGGGACAGGCAGACGGGCAACAACGGCAACAACACGCAGCACCGCGCCGAGCCGAGCAGGGGTTTCGCTTTGTGACCGCTCTAGTGGGCCGATGCGTTAGACGGGCTCGCTAGAACGCTCACCAGCCGAAACGCCAGCTGTCCTGCCCCTGCCTCGTGGGACGATGACTTGGGTCTCGCCACCAACGGACAACGGCCTCGACGGACTTGACGGCGAGAGTGCCGAGGGCTTTGTGACCGCCTTGTGACCGTCTCAGCTGGCAGGGCCCTGCGGGGGTCTCTCCTTTGGGTCTCCCTAGCGATAACCTAACCTGCTCGATGTCTCGGTCGCAAGGCGGCCAACAGCCGGTACCTACAGTGTAACCAGCATTTTCCCCACTTCTCCTCCTCCTCCCTCTTCTTCTTCTTCGCTTGTTCCGGTGATAGAAACGCATGCGGGTCATCGCGGTCCTCCCCGCGGCGAAGGCAGGCAGAGCCTCTCCCCGCCGCGATGAATCCTTGACTTGCAGTGCAGGAAGCGCCTAAACTGTACGCCGGGATCGAATCCGCCTCGCACCGTTTTCTTTTTCAGGACGCAGCACGCGACGGCCTGGCCAGTGTGCAGGCTGGACGCTGCAGCGGGGCAGAGCCAGACGGCCAGGCAGGGCAGCCAGCTCGGTCAGCCGGGGTCATCTCCACACCCTCGACCACATTCGCCAACATTTAAATGATTGAATAAAGCGTTGAAAACTATCGCACTGTGTCCGTCCTCACTCTAGCGCTGGCTCGGCTTCGAAAGAGAGAGAGAGAGAGAGAGGCAGACTGAGGTTCAAATCCACACTGGACCTTTTGAATTTATGCTTTTTCGGGGGCGAGGGGTTTGTGCCGACGCTGTGTCGTTTTAGTTCAGAAAACATGATCTGTTCAGATCATCAAAAATGACCCTTCATTTCCGGCGCCTCACGGTCAGGCAAGGGCCTTGCCCTCGGCCTGCTTGGGCGCACCCTGGCGAAAGGGCTGGCCGGCCCTCCACCCTATCAGGGTCCGAAGGTTGGCGCCGCCGGTCGGGGACGAGAGGGAGGGGAGGGGAGGGGAGGGGAGGGGAGGGGAAGGGTGGCTGCTGCCCGGAGCTCCCTATAAATAAGGCGCCTGTCCGGCGGCCAAGTCAGTCTCATCCTCGCCCCCAGCTCCTCCGGCCGGCTCCGGCGGAGGCCGCGGAGGCCGTCCCGCGGGGCGGCAGCCAGGCCCTGCTGCAGCATCCCCCCTCCGCCGTCACCGCCTCCAGCGTCGAGGTCTCCGGGTGCTAAGTAGTAGTGCCGTAGGTGACTGAATTTGACTCTCACCTCCGCACGATTACTTTACACTCTGGGACCGGCAGTCTACGAAGGGCGAGGAGGGAGAAGAAGAAGAAGACGCCGATGATGTTCAAGCAGCACTCCCTCCAGTCCCACACGCACCACCACGGGGTCCAGCGATCGACTCCTAACATGGCAAATCTTTTCCCGACTAGCTCCACAAAACGGTTGCAGACACTGCTAAACATGCTGACCGATCGGGTGTGAAATCGGCGCGCTATGCTTGTGCATCCTTCAAATCACACTTACACTGCTAGAGAGCAATGACTGTTGCAAAAATCGCCCGCGGCGTCGCGTTCTCCTGCCGAGTCCGACCCGGCATCGCCGGGCCTCTACACTGTACAACGACCCCCGCCCCGTCGGCGTGGGCTGGATTCGCGGGACAAGAATGCGGGTGCGCTGCGCACTGATTTTTCGATTCTCGTTTCTCACGCTGCCGCGTGGGGCGACGTGTGAAATAAAAAGCATGGCCGGCAAGTTTCACTCGCTGAACTTTTGATTTACACTCGTGCTTTTATCTCGAGAAAAATTAAATTCTGACATTTTGGTACCCGTCTTGGCTGCACGCCGCGCAGGGCGCTGAGTTGAAAAGGTCCAGCTTGACGGATCCCGCTTACTGCCGCTCCCCGTGAGGCACGCGCTTCCGGGACCGGTAATGGCACCCCGCCTGACTCGCACCCCAGCCCTGGCGTGGTCCTGCACCCCCTGCGCGTGGACACCCGCATGACGGCACTGGCGGGGTGCTGCCGAGGCCGACGGCCGACGCCGCGCACCCCCGTGGCGGAGGTGGACCGGGCCGCGTGTGGCCGGCCGCCGCCATCGAGTAGGTGCTCCAATACCGAGCAGATATTTCAGTACTTCGCCATGCAATCGTTTTCAGCTACACCGAGGAGTGGATTTTGATTTTTCCCTCTTATTCCGCGCCGGCGAGATGCACTTTATTTCTGAACTCCCCCGCCTCCTCTCAGCGTCGCAGCGTCGCAGCGTCGCAGCGTCGTCGGACGTGTTTACATCGTCAACACGGCGTCGGGCCGCCACGCCGCCGTCGACCCTCTGGATTCACTCACTCACTGCAGCGCGATGACGCGAGGGACGAGAACTGAAATGAAGAGGGGGGAGAGGGGGGGGGGCAACTGACCGAAAAATCTGCCCGGGGGGGCTGGAGGTGTCCTCCACTCCACTGCCACTGGCGCGGCATGCCACCCCCACTCCAGCGACACTCCACTCGCCGCTCGCCGTGCCAACGAGGAAATGGGCGATAAGCGGCCGACAAACGAGCCCACAATTGTGACTTCCTCTGCCCCGCGCCTCGCCGCCCTCGCCGCCCTCGCCGCCCCTCGCCGCGCCGAGCTTGGAGTTGGAGGGGCCGGCCGGGCCGCCGGGCTGACAGGCCGTCGGGCCGCCTTGCTTGGCGTTGCTGGGCGTTGCTTGGCGCGCCGCTCGTGGCGATTCGCTGATTTGCCGCGCGTTGCGAGGCGTTGCCGGGCGTGCGGCTCAGCCGGGCGGCGCAGGGGGAGCCTGCTACAGTGGGCCAGAAGACCGGTGGAGGCGGCCAAAATCCCGGACGCGTTTTGAGCTCCAGAGTCGCTAAATGGGACTCGAACCGAGCGTGTGACCCCACCAATGGATTGCTCTCCCAACGAGGAATCCAATGATGGGATCACACGTTCGGTTCGAGTCCCGTTTAGCGACTCTGGAGCTCAAAACGCGTCTAGCGTTTTGGCCTCGCCTGCGCCGGCCTTCTGGCCCACTGTGCCTGCTGGGGCCCATCGTCGAATCATTCACACGAGTTTAAAGACCATTTTGGCACCGGCCAATCTGGCCAGATGAGCCGAATGGGCGACATAATCTGCACCCCGCCAAACACTCGGCCCGGTTTTCGCGTTTCTATTGGTTGTGGTCGTCGTTCGGTTCGGTTCCCACGCCACTGAATTGCATTACCGAATTGAAAGCCAATTACAAGTAATATTTTGCAAAACTTCTGTCACTGACAATTAAAAAAAAATTTTGATGTTTTTTGCCCCTTTAAGAAAAATTGCGACAGAACGTGTGTTCTTCCGCGTGACCGTCAAGGGCAAGCCCAGGGCCCAGGCTGGCCTGTCCGTAGTGTCCGCCGTGTCCAGTAGGGGCCCTGCCCCGGGCCGGGGCCGGGCCGGGGCAGGGCGGCAGGGCCCGAGGCTCTATATCCAGTCTGTTGGCTGTCTAGTCAGGCCGGCCGGCAGTCCGGCGGACCGGCTTAGCAACTGCAGTGGACAGGATGGCTCCCAATTGAATCAGGGGGCAGCAGGAAAACATCCTTTTGAGTACGCATCAACGCACCAAAGGTCCGGCCAGGGACCTGCAGGACGAACGGGGAGAGCGAGGGGGGAAAAGGGGAGGAAGGAAGGGGGGCCGAATCGCAGCGACAATGATGTCATTGCCGGGCTGTCTCAGCGCATCAGCCGCTGCCGATGAGGATGAAATTTCTCGGCTGCCTCAGTGTGTTGAAGTCAGTTTTGATCTCCGCTGCCCTCCCCGTCCCCGTACTGGTTTGCCGGCCCGAGTCGCCCTGCAGCGCGGGCCTGGAGCGGTGCCTGTGCGCCTGCGACGCCGGCATAGGCAGCCCGGCGCACAGGCGCGCTTAGCGGTACTGCGGCGGCCCGCCCGGCAGGCGCTAAGGACGGCAGGACGGCGGCCCGGCACGAAGCGGCACCGGACCGCACCGCGTGCTCGACGAGCTCCTCTCCGGGCTGGTGGTGGCGTGAGCCTCACGCCTCGCGAAAAAAAGAAGTGCCGGCTTTGGGTCGCTTTGGGTGCTCGTGCACCATGCCGGCGTCCTGGAGGCCCTGCAGGCCGCGGCGCCGTCTAGCCGCCACGCGTGACGTAGGTCCAGACGGCGTGTCGTCGACGGCGTCCTGGACAGCGCGACGGACTCCTGGCAGTGTCCTGGCGCGCATGCGCGATGACTCCCCCCACCACGGCGGCTGCTGCAGCTACTGTTGCCACCCGCGTGCTGCTACTGCCGCGCCGTGGCGGTCCGTGGCGGGCTGCTGTTGCCTGCTGCCGTCTCAATTGGAGCCTCCCCTGCCCCCCGCGCCACCCCCCGCGCTGCCCCCCGCGCCGCGCCTTGCCGTGGCCCGTATATTAGGCTAATCAGACGCGGGGGCAGAGCAGAGCATCAGTTCAGTTCAGTCGCGCAGCAGCCGTACCGCGGGACGGCTCGGTCCTCGCGCCGCCGCGCCGCCGCGCCGCCTCGCATCCCGGCGGACGCACCGCGCCGCGCACCGCCGCGCCCGCCGCGCCCCGCCCCGTCATGACCCGTGTGCAGCGCGCGGCCGGCGCCGCGTCAGCGTCGCGTCACCCGGCAGTGCGGTGAAGAACGCCCCGTGGCGGGCCGAGTCCGGGCCGAGCCCCGGGCCGCCACGCCCACGGCCGTGACCTCGGTGTCCACGACGGAGGTGAGTATCGCCGGCGCGCCCCGAACCGCCATCGCCGACGGACGACGGACGCCCCCCGCGACGCCCACCGCCGTCGCGGGCCTCTCGCCTCGGGCTGCCGCTCTGGGCCGCGCTTGCCGCCGCGACGGGTGCTGTTCCGCTGGCGTGACAACGTGTTGTGCCGAGTGATAACAGCTCATGTGCGTTATAAAGGGGCCGTCCCGCGACGGCTGGCTGCCGCGCTCCACGAGACAGCCCGCGACAGCTCGAGACAGCCCGAGACAGCCCGCGACAGCCCGAGACAGCCCGAGACAGCCCGCGACAGCCCGCGACAGCCCGAGACAGCCCCAAAGAAGCACGAAAAGACCCAAGAGACCCGAAAGGTCCCGCCGGCAGAACCCGAGTGTTATCACAACGTGGCAAAGCGGGGCGCGGGCTGTTGGCCTGCTGGGCCGCCCCACCCCGCCCCGCCCCGCTCCGCCCCGCCGTGGCCAAGCCCGGCATGTGCGTGGCAGACTGCAAGCGGGCGTGAGCACAAGGGGAGTGTCGTGGGCATGAATGGCAAGTCCCCGTGCGTGGAAGCAATTTTCGTACAGACGGACACCTTCACTCTAAAATTCACCAGGGTGCGTATTTACATGGTGGCTGCGTGGCTGTGCACGCGAGCGGTGCGATGCAAGAGATGCAAGAATGAGCTCGACGCGAGCCTCGACGCGGGCCTCGACGCGGGCCTCGACGCGGGCCTCGACGCGGGCCTCGACGCGAGCCTCGACGCGAGCCTCGACGCGAGCCTCGACGAGAGCTCCTCGCAGTGGCACCGCCTCCTTTCCGAGATTGGAAGCGAGAAATGTGTGTTTTTGCTCGGAAGGCCAAGTTTGTCGGGCACTATCGTCGAAAGTTATGTCATCCGAGGAGATTATCGCGCGAAACTCGCACGATTCCCAGAGCGTCTTGATAATTGATTGTTTGTCTGCTGCTCCGTGTGTCTCGGTGTGTCTCGGTGCTCCGGAGTGGCAGTGCACAGAGGGCCAGAAGGCCGGGGGAGGCGGTCAAAATCCCGGACGCGTTTTGAGCACCAGAGTCGCTAAATGGGACTCGAACCGAACGTGTGACCCCACCAATGGATTCCTCGTTCGGAGAGCAATCCATTGGTGGGGTCACACGCTCCGTTTGAGTCCTGTTGAGCGACTTTGCAGCTCAAAACGCGTCCAGGGTTTTGACCGTCTCCACCGGTCTTCTGGCAAATCCGCTGTGCGCCGGGGCCGCGGCCTCCTAGTAGCGCAGTGTAGTACCGTGTAGTACTCGCTGCCCTGCGACGCGACGCAGCGCGACTGCCGCGGTCTTTCCGCTTCCGGCGAGTGCATCGCGACGCGGCGCGACGCGGCGTGCCCGTGCCGCTCAGGCCCCTGGTGCTCATGCCCAACTTCACGCTCCATTCGTTTATCTCAATGCGCCATGCTCTGTACACACAGACGCACGCACACTCTCACACAGACACACACACTCGTGGTCCCACAACTCATGCATGTGTGTATTTTTGGCCGGCCTCTAGTTCGGGGTGGTATTCGCTCTGCAGCTTGTAATTCTGCCGCCGGCTACAAGGAGTGTCGTAGACACAAGCACCATAGAAAGGAAAACAAAAAAGAGAGAAAGAGGGACCATCGGTGACAGAATCGGTATCTGCTTGCGGCATCTAGGCGCGCGACGGGGACGCGTCGCATGTGGATCCACCAGGATCGGTGGAAAAGAACGAGTCTATCTCAGCTGAAAATAGACCAAAATAGACAACATGTGACTGTCGCCGCGGAAAACACAACGCCGGTTGCGGAGAGTGCGTTTCATTTTCAATTTGGTGTTGGCGTTGCGAACGGGGTTCCCCCGGAGGGTTCCCCAGAGGGTTCCCCAGACGGGTACACGAGGGGGGCGTGGGGGCGTGGGGGCGTGGGGGCGTGGGGGTGTGGGGGCGTGGGGGCGTGGGGGCGTTCCCCGCCGCAGGGAGCAGGTCTGGCGGTCCCGGGCGGTCCTGGCCTTCCCAGAACGTCCTGCTTCACGCACTAGTTGGCTTGCACAGGCTGGACGTTATCTCGAGATGCACGCCGGTCCACGCCATGTGACGGCTGCTGCTGCCGCGCGCCAGCGAGGACTCCAAGCTGCGGGGCAGGGGCACGCTGCCAACCAGGATCACGGCAACAGCGTCCTCCGCGTCTGGACTTGACTGCATTCACCATCACTCCCCCTTTGAAAATGTTATCGCGCTAATGAGAAATGCGACCGGGCTGTGCTTCCAGTGCGGTTTCTGCCGCGGCCGTCCAGGCCGGCTAGTCCCATGTGTGCCCATGTAGTCCCCGGTCCCTGCGGCCAAGCCATGCGGCAGCCGAGCGGAAGTCCTTCCCCCACCCGACGGCCTCTGTACATCGGCGGCGGCGGCGGCGTCGCTGCGATATGGATACGTAGGCCCTGCACTGTCGAATTACAACTAACGCTGGCGAGGCAGGACGTCCACGTAACGACCGCGGCCGCCGTTTTCTAGCCACGCGACCGATGAAAATGAAAACCTTGAAAACCGACGTGTCGCGACAGTGGAGTGAACCGGGCCCCTAGGCAGCGGGAATTAAAAATGTCAACGCCACCATGGCCGGCCCGGCCTAGATTTGACGGCGCCTGTGCCTAGAGCTCCGCCTAGAGCTGGTGGCGCCTAGACGCAGGCCTCACGCAACGAGCGCGTCACGAAGCGTCAGGGCGCCGCCAGCGCCAGCCTCGCCGGCCGGGCTCTCCTCTCCTCCTCGGTGACGTGCGGCGTCGCGGCGTGACGTGGCCCAGCCGCCCGATCATTCCGAGCGGCCAATTTCGAGTCACCGTCTCTGTCGCACTCTTGGCGCGCCCCGTAAGAGCGTGAGCGAGAAGGCACTCTGGCCGGCGAGTCGGGGTGGCGGCCTTTGCAATTAAACATTGTTATGGCCGTCGCCCGCCGCCAGTTCGCGTTTCACCCGGCGCCATGTATTGTGCCTAGCCTCGCCGGCCGCGCGCACGCGCACCACAGATGTACCCGAAACGAATATACCATTCGCCGAAGTGGCGAGTGAGTGGAGCGGAGAGGAGAGGGGCACTCGCAAGAACCCCGCCAGACTTCCCGGGGGGTTTTCTGAACCAGAACCGCGTGCTGACGGCGTTTTGTCTCTTGTTCCAGGATGGCTGAGTCTGAGTCAAGCCGCCGCTGGGGCCAAGTGGCCGCCCCCGCCAAGCCGCCTGCTGCAGCCGCTGCAGTGACTCACGGCCACGCAGCGCCGCCGGCGCAGCGCCAGCGCCTCCAGACACCGGAGACGGCGGCGCCGCAGCACCGCCAGGAAGGAATCAATCGGTCCGAAAACGAGAGTGCCCCGGTGCCGCCGTGCCCGTGCTGGGGAGGTCCCTGGCCCTGCCTGTCCTGGCCGCGCCTGGCTGCCGCCCGGGAGACGGACGAAAGGTCGCGTACGGCCCAGTGAGTTAATAAACGGAAGAATCCGAGTGGGCGAAGCGCGACGCAGCCTGAGGCGTCGCGGAGGGAGACCCCCGGCGGAGCCCCCACTTGTCAATGACTGAAATGGAGCAGTCGCCGAACACGACGCACAGTGGGCCAGAAAGCCGGTAGAGGCGGTCAAAATCCCGGACGGGTTTCGAGCTCCCGAGTCGCTAAATGGGACTCGAACCGAACGTGTGACCCCACCTTTGGATTGCTCTCCGAACGAGGAAGCCATTGGTCGGGTCACACGCTCGGTTCGAGTCCTGTTGAGCGACTCTGGAGCTCAAAACGTGTCAAGAGTTTTGGCCGCGGGCGCCGGTCTTCTGGCCCACTGTGCGACGGTCCGGGGCCGAGGCGCGCTCAACTCGTCTCTGTCTCTTTTGCTCGCAGGTGCGTGTCCAGTGTCAGGCCGACGCGGACCTCGGCACCGCCTTCGCCGTCCCGTGCGGCCGCGGCAGGCTGACGGGCACCGGCCAGGGAAGTCCCCGCCGGAGACGACTCAGCACAGCAGCTCGCGGGCGCCGAGCGGCCATGCCCCAGGACTCTGACGGGGACCTCGGCCTTCCGCTGGGAGTGAAGAACAACGACCCCGGCCGCCCGGACAGCCATCGCCAGCAGGGAGGGTTGCCTACACTACCGGGGCAGTGTAGCCCGTCCAGCTCGCGCTGCAGTGCAGCACCGCGAACAGCCACTGAGGCGCCGCCGTGGCTCGGCAGCTGGACCACCACACCGTGGCGAGTGCAGCGCAGAGCCGTCGTTTGAACCGGCCCCGTTCCTAAGTACTAGTGCCGCAGGAGTGGGTATTTGAAATCCCCTGCCGCTCGAGTGCTTACCAATGGGGAGGTCGCATCGACTGTCGACCCGACTCTACCCCGCGACTGCGGGGACTCTAGCGCGGTGTCGCGCCGCACAACTCGCGTGCTTTACCCGCCCTGTGCCTGACCTCGGCCAGTAGACTGATTCACAGTCATTTGCGTCGCTCTGTTTCTCTCGCACTCTTCAAGTGCGGCGGAGACAGCGACGAAAGCGACTCTCGGAATCAGTCAGCTGCGGGGTTTCAGCGACCGCGGTTGGTCTTGCGTCCATTCGTGGGGGCTTCGCCTCGCCACCGACTGCCCGATCGGCCGATTCCAAGCGGTGGCGGATCCCCCGCGTTGCGACGCGTTGCCAGCATGGCGGCCATGCGAGCCCGTGCAGTGTAGTTGTCTAGGTTCTGCATGGCGAGGAAAGTAATCTATGGATTAAGCATGCATGCCATTTTGGTAGCAATTTGAATTAGTGCGGGTGGGGTGAAAATAAATGTGAGCCACTGCGATACTTTAGACAGTGTTTTATTAATCCTAATGATCCATCTCCATCATCGGTCCTCAGTCATATGATCACATTTAGTGTTTGAACAACATAGAACTGCCCTTCAGGAGTCACCAGCGTAAACTTTTAAACATCACCTCAATTGTTCCTAGATCAATATTGAAATTGCACACACATGACTCAAACACATGAAGGGACCAGCAGAAACACAAATACATTTTAGGTCATGTAATTTTACATTTAAATAAATGAAAAAATTAAAGAAAATGCGTTTAAAAAAGGATTAGAAAAACGACTTAACAACAAACAAGAAAATGGCTTGAAGTATTAACACACAGCACTTTTCTAATGGTAACAGCTGCCATGAAGAGCTTGTTCCTTATGTTCCAACAAAAAACATCTTCAAACCAGAAATTTTGTAAAAGGAAAAATAAATTAATTCCTAGATATGATATAGGTGAGTGCCTGTTTTGAAAATTATCTTTTGAGCTGATAAAATTCACAGGTAAGTAACTTGCCAGTGAAAAAAATTACAAAAATTGATCTCGTTCCAAAATTGGATGCTGACCTCTGAGCTATATATAGGAATAGGTTTGATCAAATAGTGACTTGGATGATTGAAACAATGATTCACACACCAACACAGTACAAAGTTACCTTCTTGTGGTATTTTTAGCTAAACATAATATGACAAGCCCTACAGATTACGCATAATATAGCACGGGATAAACAAAAATTATAGCATATCTGCAGCTGTAGGAACTTGAAAAGAATTACCATCAAATCACTTGTTTGAATAAATACAGATTTTAAAGGTTGAAAGTATGTTTTACCAAACAAAATCCTACTTGAAAGGAAAGGTTTGTGACACAATATACACAAAATAGTCTTTAGGGAAACCAGTACTAATAAAGCAAGAAGTCAACTTTGTACATATTATGATGACTAGTCACAATAGTGATAGAAATTTCAGATAAAAATATAAAATATCTAAAGCATTTTGTCACAAATATCACCAAACATGCACACATACACACACACTCACACCTAACAGTTCATTTCCGTGACAAAAATTACTCATCTTCTGTAACTTCCTTGTGGGGTTGGGTTACTGAGGAAAGCTAAGTGACCCTTAGGGCATTTGTTGGCATAGTGTCCCTTGCAACCACACTGTAAAAAATGAAGACATAGTTTGATAAGTTTCGTTGTCAATAAATGCATAAGAACAAAAAAAATTTTAAACGTAATAACTGAGTAAATACTGTACCTTGAAGCATGTTACTTCTTCCAAGGGTTTAAGAGGAGGTCTCTCTGACATTTCTCTTGTATCTCCTCCATCCAGAGGTGCATTGGAGAGATTAGAATGGTGTCTTGGATTTGGTGCAAAAGGCAGTTTATTCTGTAAGGAAGAAAAAAATGTAATCACACTTTCACAGGGAAATTACCGGTACGTATACAGTTTTTGGTAGACTTTTGTAGACATTACCTTGTAATCCTCATTTTTATAAGGGAAGTCTTTCATCTCTGGTGGTAACTGCTTACAGTATAATGCTTTGTGTCCATGCTCTCCACAGTAGTGACAGGTAATGACTATCTTTTTTCCATGGTTCGTCATAAGTTCTGCTGCAGGCAGTTCAAACCTCGGACTGAAAAAGGGGAAATTGTTTGAAGCAAATTGGTAAAGAATGAACTTTAGAACAAAATACAGCAGTATTTCCAAAATTATTTAGACATATAACTTACTGCATAAACTTGCACTCTGGGCCGTCCGGACAAAAACCAGCGACATAATTCATACAGAGCACGCGCCGCACATGCCGATGCCTGCAGTTAGGACCATGCCGACAGAACCCTCGTTCATACCATGGACAATCCTTCATTTTACTCTCCGGATCAATGTGGAGGAAAGGGCACTCTTTGTTGTGACAGGCATCTGAAAGAAAAGAAAGGTTAAAACAGAATTGCTTTCTCAGATTATAAATATATCATTGAAAGGATTGACTTACTGAATCTTGAGTAAAAGTAACACTCAGGCATTTTACTCATGTCATATTCATGAAGGAATTCACACTGATCGCCTTTTTTGCAGAGCCCACGAAGCCAATGTTTGCAGACAATTGTACGGTCACCCCGAACATGTCGAAAAGGGCATAGTGCTCCTTTGGTACAGTTTCCTCGGGGATAAAACTCGCAAACTGCAGCAGTGGATTCTGAAAAAAAGAACATAAATTTTATTTCTTAGTTTACTTGCCATTTACAACCATAAGAATGAATTAGCGTTCGGTCACATTCATTCAAAGCCCCATCAACAGAGATTTAAACAACAAAGAAATTTATAGAGAAGATGTAGAATGAGAGAAAATTTAAAACGAATGACCGGACGAAAATGATATGTATGTCACTGCAGACAAAGGTGGAAAAAATTAATTGCAATGATTTATAATTGAGGTTATGGGTAGTGGAAAAATAACACGAGCTAATGAATGTATGAGCTATAGGGCTACGAAATGTATATCCAAGGGTCGCATTAACTACCAACAGTCAGTTCTACATTGTCCCAGCGGTATTATCAGAGTAAATGAAGGTAGAAACTCACTATCCATCCCCGGGAAAGGTAGGGGTACTGCTCCATACTGCTGTTCTAGTTGCACTTCAATGTCAAATTTTATGTCATCCACACTGGCTACGACAACTTCCATTTCTAAGAGATAACACCACAAAACCTCGACGAATTAAGCAGGAAGTTTTATTCAAAATTCACAACAAACATCAGGCGGTCATGACATGTTTACCACAAGAAACAGCACCACAGTGGTGGTATGAGAAATTTCTACACGTGAGAAGTAAGGAGCAGTTTCTCATACATCAGATGCTCTGCTGTTGCCCACATGCCAACGCTGTTGTTGGTGTTGGTGTTGGGCGTTTCGTGTTGAACTGTCAATCTGCTGCAGAAATTCCGAAATTTAGGATTGTAGTGTCAGCCTACTGTTGCCTTCTCAAGAAAATACCCTGTTTCTTTTGTGCTGTTTGCGTCCAATCAGTCATGAAGGACGGTTTTCGACATTCTGTCATTGGTGTGGAGGTAAGTTCATTGCTATTGTTTGTGTCCATCAGCATTGACATATCTTGCCAATTAAATTCGTGATAAACATGCTCGTAATAAAAACACTATGTTAATCTGACACTCGCATTGTTTTTATTAGCTGTGTACTTTTATCTTCCTTTCGTCTCTGGAAAGCATTACTCGCCTCACTGACATGATTCCGTCTCTTTCATTTCAGCTTTCCAAAGACAAAGAGGCATCAAAACCCTTGGGTGATGCCCTCAATGAACCTATTAAAAGAAAGAAAGTGCCCCGTCGTATCCTTCACTTCAGTGATGGGACTTTGGAGGAGTACAGCACTGACGAAGAGGACACCACAGATTACAAGAAGGACACTCAACTAGCTCATATTGATCCTGTAAGTCCTTGAATACTTGCCTATGGTGTTGTGGGTTATCCTGTTTGGAGTCGAAATTGTGCTCAGAATCATTTTCACTGTTTGCAGAAACAAATGACATGGTTTCCCTGGATGTGGTACCAGGCAGCAACTACTGCATCACAGACTTTACAGGTTTGCGATTATCTGGGCGAGTCATTGGCCAGTTTCTTTGGAATAACGACTCCTAAGTATCAATATGAAATTGAAGAGTATCACCGCATTGTTGCCGAGGTATAATTTCAATTTTCTCCTTTCCTTGTGATTTTTGCTCGATATCATGAGATTATTATTATGTATTTCTTTGATACGCAGGAAAAGGAAATGCAAAGAAAAATGGACATGGAGATGGGTGGTTGGGTGACTTCAAGTGAAACAGAATTCAATACCATTGGCAGCCAGCCACAGGTGTCTCAGGAGAGGTACTAAATTTAATGAGCTAATGCTTTCAAGCTTAAAATGCATCTTTTTCTCTCCTAACCATGACACAACTCAAAATCGGCAGATAATGTATAAATGCAAACTTTGTTTATGCTTTTTATCAGATTCACTTCAATATTTCAGCTTAGTTATTAAGTCTCTAATGTCTCTTCATACTGCATAGTGCAGCAAGCTTACATTTAATTAGTTTTGAATGAGAGCAAGGCTGCTTGAAATATGTTTTTTTTAGTATCTTTTAACATGGTGTGATGCTGCTTGCTGTTCCATCCGTCAACTTCCATTATTTTCTTCCTTAAGGAGGTATGAATATACTAACTACAGCTGCATTTTTGTTTGTTAATGACAATACTGTGATATGCATGAAGGTGTGAATATATTTTTATTTTTTACTATTATATCAGCCAGTGGTTTTTGCCATTTGCGCACAAGAATATTTTTGTAATTCAGATAATTTTGTAACAGTATATCTTTCCCTTTTGGTTTATTACACTTTGTACTAGACTTCATTCATTTCCTATTCTATTATATACATATTTTTGTGAAATCTATCTTAAGTACTTATTGTCAATAGAGTGTACTTATTGATCCCTAATTTAGTAAGGCAAGAACAAGCAGAAAGCAAGAGGTGTGACAACGACATTACATATGCACCACACAATGACATTGCTGGCGCCAGACAGTGCACTTTTGATTGGCTGTTCCCTGCTTTGCTGCTGTTCCTTAGCTGATGAAGGGTGAATGTGATGCTATGGAGTGGGTGTGATAATCTGTTCTAAAAAAAGGGTACGGTGGTGGAGTCTTAGGCCCAGACCTTCTCGTCTCTCCAATCTAAAAGAAATAGTATTGTGTTTGTTTTGCCGTAGTTTCTTCCTATGATTCTTCCTTATCTTTCATTTTATATAAGCATTAACATATATTTTGCCATTTACTTTCTTTTTCTCCAAGGTAGTTAGCACAAAGAGTTAGCAAATCTACAAACTGCTGTATGTTTACAGGCATTGGACTCATGGCCAGAAAGGAAGACCAGTATAGTTGGGGTGATAGTGAAACCATATTTTAATAACCTATTGTAAGATAGAGATGGTCCATGTTTGCTGGCTATTTAAGCTTTTACCAAATGTATGTAGTGGAAATTTTCTTTCCATTTTCCTCTGTTGTATTCTTCATAGTTTAAATAAACAAGCTACTTATTAAATTTTGAAATCCTAATTTATTGTGACTTCCTTATTACAATAACATTATATAATCTAAAAATGATCCTTACAATAAATATTAAATAATTTAGAAGATTGATTTCAGCAGGGCTTTTTTTAATAGTAGGGGATGGGTGCAATGTTGTAAAAAAAGGGTTGAATAATTTAGAATGGTTCTCTTGAAATGTTTAGTTCAATTCTAACGAAGCAGCTTAATGCCTATGAGGAAGCAGCACTCAGTGTTGTCGTTCCACAGCTTCCACTTGACGTCATAAGCTCTCTGCAACACGCAAAAAAGATTCAATCAATTGTATAGTCATAACAACGTCAATTTAAATTTTTTTCAACTGAACGAGCCTGCAGTTGAAAGTTGAAAAACACGTACCACAGGGAAGAAGTTGGAGATTTCAAGTTTGTAGTCGTAGGTCTGCTTCTGGTTGGCCTTGATGGGGCAGGAGGTGTAGTTGCAAGCGTTGGTGTCCATGCCCAAGAGAGGCAGGTCAACCAGCTGGTTGGCCCAGTAAGCCCTGCCGGTCAGCTCCTGGTCGGCGTAAACTGGAGACAAAATTAAAATTCAGATACGTTCTCGGGTATGGGAAGAAAAATTGTGGAAAAACAAGCGGGGTGAGAGGGTGGTGTCGCCTCCCAAGTCAAGCAAAGTATTGAGTTTTCCGGTGCGACGCTGTCGGATGAGATGCCTACCCTCTCGGCGCCAACGCGGCGCGATAGGGGCCCGGTGGGTCGGCTACCCTTCCAACCCGCTCGCTGGAGGGAAGTGATACTCACGCGGGGTGAAGTCCACTGCCAGGGAGACGCTGTTCCCGCGCTTGATCTTGCAGGGCTTGCCCTCGGCCGCCTCTGGGCAGGGAGTGACGCTCACGGCGTTGATGGTGCAGTTCCTCTGGATGGGCTCGCCGAAGGTCTCGTCCACGTTCTCTGGAAAGAGAAGCAACATCGAGTTGAATCAATCGGTGCTGGTGTGCTGTTTCGCCTTCAGTACGGTAAAGGATTGATGCATGGACATCTTCCAAGGCTCAGGTTGTCGCTCCGAAACGGCTGGGGCTAAAAGTAGTGACGTGGGTGAGTCATCCGAGAGGAAGCAGCCTTCGTTCCGAAGCTGATTATCCTATTTAGGCAACTGGCTAATGAAAAGGGCCCTGGACGACCCCGAGGACCCAGGCCAGGACCCGAGGACAGCCTGGACTTCCCTGGCTTCGTGGGTCTCTCAAGGCTGCTGCTTCGCTGCTTCCGATACTCCGGCTTTGGGATACCCCGAACGAAACAAAGGGTGGGGGCGGGGAGCGTTGGGCTACCAACACAAATGTGTACCAGTTTCTACTTATTTTGAAGATGCGTAAACAAAGGAGTCGGTGGGCGCAGCCGCTGGCCACTGCGCTGCGCTGTGCTGCGTTGCGGGGTTGACGAGGTGAAAGGCCACGTCCAAGCGGACCAGCACTGATAAGCAGGCTGTCACAACACGGCCCGCCAAGCCATAGCCAAGCCATGGCCAAGCCATGCGGCGCAAGCAGGCGCAAGCCGACTGGTGGACCGCACAGCCCGACGCTTTGCGCCGTTCCTTTTCGACTCCAAGACCGACGAAACCAAGAAACCGCCAGAGCTAGGGGGAGCCTGCGACCGTTTGCCACTGTGCGTGCAGAAGCCGGCCTCACATCGCAATAGGAAGGCACACCGAGACAGTCTAACAGACAACAGCAACACGTGCTGCTGGGCCGGGGCTGGGCCTTCCCGCGAGGCTGTTGTCGCGCTAGCCGTCGTTGCGCAAGCTTCGCGACAAGCTTGCTTCTGGCGCCCGAAAGGCTGCTGAGTGAGAAGACATGCTGCCGATGGTTCAGATTAACGGAACGGAACGTGTGCATTTAGAATCGTGGCGCCGGACGCCGCAGGCCACGGGGGCTCTAGGAAACCTGGGCCGCGAACGCGCGCGCATCGAACGGGCGTGCTTTCCGCGAGGACCGCGCAGGATGCTCGTTCGCGCCTCGCGGAGGCGGAGAGGTAAGAGGGAAGGCTCCGCGCTCCGCCGTGGCACCGCGTTCTTGGCGGGCTTGGCAACGCACGCGGCCCCTCGAGGCCGGCGCCGAACGCACGCCGCACGCACGGGACTTAGTCGTCGCGCCTCTCCGAGTCTCCGACAAACGCAGACGCCAAACCAGCAAAAAGACTCACCGTCGCAGCTGCGGAACTCGACCACGTCCGCGAACGCGACCCCCGCGAACAGCAGGGCCGCCAACGTCACCGCCAGGATGTTGCTCCACTTGAGGGCCATTGTGCTCTGCGCGCTCACTCGCTCAGCGGGACGATTTGCGGAGAGGAATGGACAGACCGTCGCGACCCGCCGACCGACGCGTGCAAAGTGGGCAGTGGCCCGCGCTTAGCCTGCGCCGACCCGCCGACCCGCCACTGGGTGGTCAGCGGGGCCAGCAGCGCCAGCGGCGGAGGGGGAGAGGGAGAGGGAGGGTGCGGTGGGAGAGAGAGGGGCAGAGACCCTGGCCTTGCCTAGGCCGGCCGGCCGGGCTCAATAGAAGACGGCACGACAATGTCTTATCTCGCCTTCCCTCCTTCCTTATTTGTGGACGCTGTGCTTTCTCGCTGACCACGACGTCGGCGACGCCCGCGCGGCTGCGCGCCCACGGGGAGGACAAAAAGAAGAAATAGTTTGGCCAGCTGAGGCGTGCCGTACCACCGTATCGGCCGCCACGCTGTTTGGGGTGAGATAAGTGTGTTGGGGGAAGAGGTCAGAGTCGAACGCCTCACGGTCGCTCGGAATGTCATTCATGTCGGAAGACATTGTAATGGAGTCGTTCGATTCGATATACACAACACTGCCACACGTGCAGGCAGCCGGGCGTGGTTTGATTTCCGCGCGTTTTAGTCCCGCTCCGTTCGCTCCGTTCCAGCTCCTAGCGCCCGCAGATTCGAGCCTATGCAACCCGCTGGCCAGCTGCAAGTATAATGAGTTGCCTACCCGCCAGGCGGTGGAAGAGGAGAAATACTCTCTTAAAAACTGCGATAGTACTTGCTGTTGGAAGATATTTATTGCCCTCATGAATGATATTTTGTACAAAATGAGCTGACATGTATAAAAAAATTACTCTATAGACTATTTACAAATAAAAATAATCTTACTCTTGAGAAGTCGGTTGAATCTTTGAAAAATATACATATTATAACCACATATTACAAAACAACATAATACATAAATTCATCATATAAACATTACATAAAAATAACACAGAACACATAGTTTTGATTTTGAATACATCAGGTAACTAGATCGAGGCACAATGCCTTTTTTTTAAAATCAAAGTAATGCCACTTGGAACATCACACTAAACGAGTCTTGTAGAAAATACAAAGATTGATGATTGAGCAAGCAGGAAAAATATGTCTAACCAAGTCTGCAAATTCTTGGCACATGTTTAACTTCAGTCCGAGTGATGGGTAGTCGGATCTCTAGTGAACGATCAATTACACCTTTCTTGGCTTAACCAAGAAGGCAAATAGAACGCACTTCCGAAGTTGTGAATACAAGAACTGTGGTTTCCAAAATATCTTTGCTTCGTTTACCGGATAATTCCAAAACGCACATCCCCGTGACAAAGCGCTGTCGCTTCATCGACGAGTTTGATCTGACGGGAACCGCCTTTAAATTACGCAAACAGGTACGTGAAAAATATCAGTAGACGATGTGGCTTTTTAACATCCAAATAGTGGTCACGCAATTTAAGGGCGGCCCCCGTGTGAGTGGCTGCCCAGCGTGCAAGACGCGCCCTTGAGCGACAAGGAGTGCTTGCACGGCCGAGGGCAATGTTGGCACTTCCCTGAGGTCTCCCCTCTCCCGCTCCGGCCGCTCCTGCAAGCAAAGCAAAAGGACATCGTTATTGTTTAGTCCGAATGACGGCGACTTGGAGGGAAGCTCAGGGACCGGGCTTCGCTGCTGCGTTACCTGCGCGGCGCTCCCGCTCTACACCACGTAGACCGTGTCCCTGCACGCCGAGATCTGTGCCTCCTGCAGTATTCTGAGGCGGGGGCCCATGGGGATGCCCATCTTCTGCAGGCGCTCCTCCGTCAGGTACGGCAGCTCCACCATCCCCACGCGCTCCTGCTCGAAGGCGGACGCGTATTTCTGGCAAATAAAAGGAGGAGCGTCAAGATGAGCTGAGCGCCGGCGAGAGTTGCCGGTGCACGGTGGGCCAGAAGACCGGTGGAGGCGGTCAAAATTCTAGACGCGTTTTGAGCTCCAGAGTCGCTAAATGGGACTCGAACCGAACGTGTGACCCCATTAATGGATTGCTCTCCGAACGAGGAATCCATTGGTGGGGACACACGGTCGGCTCGAGTCCTGTTTCGCGACTCCGGAACTCAACACGCGCCACCGCCTTCTGGCCCACTGTGCGGCGCTCACTGCCGCGCGCCGCGCCAACGAGGACCCACCTCGTAGCCGAGCTTCTTGAGGAAGAGTCTGAGGAGCGGCGGCTCGTCGCCGAAGAACTTGGTGAGCTTCTTGACCCTGGAGGGGTTGGTGATGGCGGCGGGGTCCCTCAGGCGGTCCTTCCGCGGGTCCTTGTCGGCCAGCAGCTGGTTCAGGCCGCGGGGCACCGACTGCGACTGCGACCGCGCCGCGATCATATTCGTCTGCGTCCGCAGGCTGGCCATCTCGCTTCGGATGTGCTCCATCTCCTGCGGGGAGGAGAAGGGTCCGGGTTCAAATACCAGCCGAATAGTCCGTCTTGTTCCGGACAGTGAAGTCAACCTTACCCTGATCATGAGATGCTGCGTCCGCATTTCCGACGACAGGTGCGCGACGCTCCTGGCCAGGGTGACGACGTGCGACTCGAGGCGCTGGAAGCGCTTGTTGATGCCCTCGAAGTCGCGGACCTTCTTGCGGTCGTCGTGGCGCGCGTTGCGGCGGTCGCGGAGGTCGCGGACGGGCCTGCTGGACACGGAGCTGGGCAAGGAGGACATGCTGCCGTACAGGCGCCGCTTGTTGACGCGAGGGTCGGAGGGCTGGTACCGCGCTCGCTGCTTGCGCACGCCCAGCAGCTTCAGCACCTGAGGAAGAACCGACTTAGTTTTTGAGCCGAGCACCGCGACGAGGTCAGCAAACGGTAAAGAATGGCGCCGGCGAGCTCACCTCCGAGTACATGCCCTCCAGGCCCTCCAGCTGCTTCCGGATGGCCCGGGTGTCCGCGCCGTCCACCGTCGTGCTCATGTCCTCGTCCTCCTCGCTCGTGTTGTTCTCCTCCGTGTTGGTGGCGCCGTCCAGCATCGAGTCCAGGTCGAGCCGCGCGCCGTCCTCCAGCCCCAAGGCACCTGCACGTGCACATCGGGGATGACAATCCGCGCGCCAACCGCCGCGCACCAGAGATCGCACAGTGGGCCAGAAGACCGGCGCAGACGGCTAAAACTATAGACGGATTTTGAGCTCCAGAGTCGCTAAATGGGACTCGAACCGATCGTGACCCCACCAATGGAATTCTCTCGGAACGAGGAATCCATTGGTGGGGTCACACGTTCGCTTCGAGTCATGTTCAGCGACTCTGGAGCTCAAAACGCGTCTCGAGTTTTGGCCGCCTGCGCCGGTCTTCTGGCCCACTGCGGATCGGACTCAAACTACTCACTGAGAGGGATCTTGCCGCCCTTGGCCGACATCTGCAGCTGGTCCTTCTTCTTGTGGCCGCGGTCCAGCTGCTTGCCGGGCCGCCAACCGCGCGACGCGGACACCGCCACCCCCGCGTGGCCGCCCACCCGCTTGGCGCTCGACGACAGCCCCGCGCCGTGGACGCCCTTGCGGCTGCCGAACTCGAGCAGGGAGTAGTCGGGCTTGGTCCCGTACGGCAGGCTGAGAATGAGAGCAGGGGTTGGTTACAGTTTCGCCTGCGTTACGCGTGGCTCGGGTGAATTTTGAGTGTCAAATCTGCTTACCTCTGCGAGTGGTTGTACCGCGCCGAGGCCCTCGGCGAGCCACCGGGAGAGGAGCCGCCGGGCGACAGGGGCGGCAGGGGCGGCGTCATGGACGAGATGCTCTCGCTCAACGTCGAGTTGGCGGCCGTGGTGTTGCCCAGCGAGTTGTCCAGGATCTGGCGCAGCTCCGACTCCACCATGTCCACCCACTCGCAGGGGTGGCCGCCTGAGGGAAGAAGTGAGGTTTGAGTATGGGACTTTCCGGGGTGCGGATCAGGCTCTGTCGCGTACCTGGCGTCTGCGGGGACGTGGGCAGCTCGGTGCCGGCGTCGAGGCCCAGCGCACCGAGCCCGTGGCCGAGGCACGTCGGCCCGTTGGCGGGCCGTTCGACGCCGGCCTTGCTGCGCGGGCCGCTGCTGTAGACCGTGGAGCCGCGGCCGGAGTCGGACTGCGACTGCCTGGACAAGAGCCCCGTGCCCGAGCCGGCCTTGTCGTAGTCCGAGCTGGAGCTCCCCGACGGGTTGCTGGCCGTGCCCGACGGCAGCGACAGGGACGACGCCGGGTTGGTGGAGGTGACGTCACCGCGGCCGCTCTGCCTCGTCCGGTCCGACACGAAGCCGCCCTCGTCGTCGTCCTCGGCGCGCGGCTGCGACACGGAGCCCCGCCGCGCCTGGGGCACCGCGGTGCCGCCGGTCTGCTGCTCCGCCGCGGCGGTCGGCCCCGGCGTGGGCCCCGCAGTGCGCCCGTAGGGGTCCTGGTCCACGTACATCTCGTTGGGGTCGGCGGGGCTCTTGGCGTCGGGCTGGTACGCCGCGTGCTTCCCCTGCGCCTCGTGCACCACCTGGTACAGCCCGCCGCCGTACGTGACACCCTTCGGGGTCTCGTCCAGCGCTGGCGGCTGCGACTGCGGGGGCGGCGGCGGCTTGGTCTGGCCGTAGACGCTCTCGCCAGACGCCTCCGGGGCCTTGGTCTGGCCGTACAGGGGCTGACGCATCACCATGTACACGCCGTGCTCCCGGAGCAGCGTCTGCGGGCTGGACACGGCCGCGTTGCTGGAGCCCTGCTGGGGCCTCTGCTGCTGCGACGTTTGGGGCGGCGGCTGCTTGGTGGGCGTGCCGGGCTGGGCCATGGGCTGCGCCATGGACTGGGGGTACCGCTGGTAGATGGGCTCAGCGTGCACGGCGTGTGGCATGGGCACGCGCTGGTAGGGCGAGTTGACGGGCACCTTGCCGTACCTGGCCGCCGTGGAGCCGTAGACGCCGTCCTCGTCCACCTGGCGGTACGGCGTCTGCCCCGCGACGCGCTGCGCGCTCGCCGCCGCAGGCAGGTGCTGGTAGTCGTCGTCCACGCGACCCGACACTCGCTGCCTGGGCGTCGTCGGCGTCCTGGCCGATTGGTTTCCCGCGTCCTCAGCCACCCCGTTGTGCCTCGTCGTGCTCTGCGGCGTCTGCTGCGCGGCCTGCGTCGTGGCGGTCGCCTGCTGGGGCGCACCGCCGTTCTGCTGCAGGTTGTTGAGGGCGCCCTCCACGTCGGCGTCCTTCCCTTGCTTTGAGTCTTTGTTGCCGAAGCGACTCGAGATGAGGTCCTTGATGGAGTGGTAGGTCCGCGAAGGGAAGGCTTTGCTGCTGGACGAGGACGGCGTGGCGTCCTTGGCGCCGTTCGCGACGCCGTTAGCCACGCCGTTGGACTCCGCTGCGGTCGGCGTGCTCGTGGCGCTGGGGTCCACCGTGATGGCGTACATGTCCTGCTGCTGCAGCTGACGTGCTGCGGCTGTGGCCATCGATTGTTGTTGCTGCTGCTGCTGTTGTTGCTGCTGCTGTTGCTGCTGCTGCTGTTGTTGTTGCTGATGTTGCTGGCGCTGCTGCTGCGCATGGAGCTGCTGCTGCCGCTCGATCTGCTGCCGCGACCGTGTGGGGGAGTCCGTCGTCGTCCAGGTCCGCGGCATTGCGCTGGGGGTGCTGGGAACAAGAAAACTTTAGATTAACAACAACGTCTCAGCCTTTTTCTTTTTCCATTGTCCCGTCATGCGGCGTTAGATTCACAACTCACCTGCCGTAGATGGACTCGTGGTTGGTGGTGCCCGGGTGATATGATACGGGCCGGGGCTGACTCACCGGGGAGTCCTGCGTCACGTGGAGTGGCTGGGCCTGCGGCAACAGAGTCACTGGTTCGAATCTCCGCAAGGAATTTGATTGAGAGTCGCTAAAAGAGTGTGATTTTTTTCGAATCAACGAACCTTGTAGACGACGTGGCCCATGGTGTCCAGCGCGTCGTGCGAGGCCGCCAGGCCGTAGGTTTGTCCGAGGCCGTGGTGGCCGCCCTGGTGGCCGCCCTGGTGGCCCGAGGCCGCCGTCGTGCCGGCCATGGGGTGGCACCGCAGCTCCACCTCATGCTGCATGCCGCCCCCCTTCTTGTCTTCCGTCCAGGCCAGCGACCTGGAGGGCGCGTCGGGGGCGATGGCGGCGGCCGACTTGGGCCTCTTCTTGTACTCGTGCAGGATGGGAATCTTGGAGTCCTTGTCGGAGCCGCTGAGGATCACCTCCCGCTCGATCTGCGGCCAGAATGGAAGGGATAAGCGCACAAGCCGTGACGTCTTCTTTTTTGCGTGTTCCTTTTATCCTGGTTACAAAATTATCAGTGTGGGCCAGGTACGGTATTCCTGCCCGGCCCGCTTGGAGGCCTGCCTCCCTGAATGGGGCGCAGCGCTTGGCGCAGCGGGCACCCTCACCGCCCCCGGTAGAGTGTAGAGGCAGGACTGAGAGACCAAAAGGCTGAAACGAGATCGCGGCGCGCGGCGCGGCCGGCTGCGGGCTTCGTGTGATTAATTGATTCGGACGCAGATACGCTTTCAATTCATGCGTCGTCGCCTCGCCTCCGCCGCCACCAGGGCTGCCACCTTGCCCATGCCTCTCGGCCGGGTCACCGCCTGATTGATTGACTGATTGCATGCAGGGCTGATGGATTGGTTTCAGGAACTCTAGACCCCCACGCCCCTCCCCCGCGCCCCTCACCCCTCGCCCGGAGCCCCGCCGCTATGAACCTGTACGTCACAGGCAGCAGCCGAACGCCGCGCCGGCGCTGGGAACCTTCTCACGACCCTCGTCGCCCCGCCCCGCCCCGGCACTTTGCAGTCCTGCCCCGCGTCTGTCGACTAATCAAACATTTCCCAGGGTGGATTCAAACGCATTGTTACGGCAGCAGCGCCGCACCGCTCCACGCCCGGGGTATCTCCGTTGTAAATGTTGCACTCCTTCTCCTGCTCGGCCGCCGCCGTCCGTGTCTTTGTCCCTCCAAAGGACGGCGACGACGCGGCCGGCCGACCGGCAGCCTCGCGTGAGGGTAATGACGGCCCCGTCCCTACAGCCTACAGGGCGTCGGCCGCGGCGTCCTTCGCGTCGTCTCGCGGCCCGGGCCGGCCGGGCCGGGCCACACAGCAGCGTCCGCGGCCGCGGCGGCGTCGTCGCCTGGCCGGTCGCCTGGCCTCTCGCCGGTCCGGATGTATTCATTAAAATCGGCGTGGCGGACCACTGTAACGATATGCGTGCCGTCGCGCCGTTTTCCCACCGCGCCCCGCACGTCGCCGACGGCGGCATCGGGATTATTGTGAATAACAACTCCACGCAATGCACGCGTCGCGCACACTGTACACCGAGACCGAGACGCAGACGCGCGGGGCGGCGTCGGCCCGGGCCTTATTAGGCGTAAAGACGGACGCCGTCTTGGGAACCGAAAATGGCAGAGCGGCGCCCGGGGCCGGGAGCACCTCGTCGAGGGTCTCGCCCAGGTCGAGCGTCGCTTTCGTTTCGCTTCCTGTCTCTCTCGCACTCGTGGGGCGTTCCGCCTAGGTGCGAGAGAGACAGAGTGGCGGAACGCCGTGCGGAATCCGCCTCCAGGCCGCGCCGACTGGTGTGCACCTTCGCTGCAAGCGGCCGCGTCCGCCGCGTCCTGGAGGCCGCGTCCTGCACCGGCAGCACCGGCCACCGGCAGCAGGTTGGTTGGGGCCTCGAATCATGCGCTCTTCAAAAGGAACCGCTCGGCCGGACTGAGAGGGCAGACGAAAATGAGCTGTGGCAGCCTAATGAGCCGCCCCCCCCCCCCCCCGCACACACACAGGGCGTCCGCATTGTGTACGTAGTGCCGTATTCGGCGCACTGTTGCAATACGCGAGGAAAACAAAAAAAGAAACAAACAACAATAGTCGTTCGTGGACTTTGGCCGGGTTGAACCCGGCAGCTAGCGGGTTCAATACCTCTGCGTGCACTTCCACTGCACCGGCCGGCCAGCCCCGGAGGCCTCGTTTCGTTGCACTGGCTGCCCGTCGTCGTGTACGCTGTACGCAAATTGGCCGACGTGCATCGCGGCGCATCGCGGGGGGGGGGGGATGGCCGCCATCGTGGAGGCGTCCGCGTCGACGCGCGTCTGGAGTCGGCGCCGCCGCCGCGGCCGCCACGGTGCTGCCGCGGAGGCGCCGCGCCAGGCGAGGGAGTATTCCGACGCAGCCGCGGACTGCGTCACTCTACTCACTCACCGTGACCCAAAGCGAGGGCGGGGCCGCCGCAAACGGCGTGTGAAGCGCGTGGCGGGGCGGGCGGGGCGCGCAGGGCGAGGGCGAGGGGCCGCACAGTGGGCCAGAAGCCCGGTGAAGGCGACCGAAACTCTAGACGCGGTTTGAGCTCCAGAGTCGCTAAACAGGACTCGAATCGAACGTGTGACTCCACTAATGGACTCCTCGTTCGGAGAGCAATCTATTAGTGGGGTCACACGTTCGGTTCCAGTCCCATTTGGCGACTCTGGAGCTCAAAACCCGTCCGGGATTTGGACCGCCTCCCCCGGTCTTCTGGCCCACTGTGGGCCGCCGAGCAGCACCGAAACCCCGGAGTATCGCGCGGGCCGAAGCCGACGCCGGCGGGACCACCGTGCCGTTATCGCGTCAACATTCATCGCGCTGCTCGCCGCTCCAGTAACCATGCTAATAATCCACCGGCCTTCAGCGGAATAGTGTAGAATGAGGCAATGATTATCGAGAAAAATAAAAAGGTCAAGAGATATCCGGTCCGGTGCTTCAACCACTACGTGCATAACGAGCGTGCTCATGCACATGCTCTGATTTCGCCGCCCATTCATTAAATCTTTTCAAAATTCTTTTGCATATTTTGGAATGCAAACCCAAACCCTCTGAGAGCGTCCTCACCGGCATCGCCCCACGCTGTCGCCGCGCTGTCGCTCCACCCCGCCCCGTGCCTCGGCCCTGCCGCCCTTCTGGACCGGAAGCTGGGAAGCGTGGGAGAGGGGGAGGTGGTGCACGACGGGAAGTGCGCCCTCCCGACAGCTGATGGCCCCGAATAGAACGGTGTGGGGCGGAGAGGTGCGTGCGTTGGCCCCGCGCCGCCCTGGCCGGGCTGTTGTGGCTCCGAGGGCTCCCAGGGGGTCCCAGGTCCCAGTCGGCCCCGGGGCCCAGGTTGGGGGTAACAAGCTCCGTGAGTAAGGAACGCCAGGTGGTGCGCGGCGGGCAGGGCTGCAGGCTGCATGCGGTGGGACGAAGCGGGATGCCCTGGGAAGGGGCGGGGCGCGAGTGTAAATTCGCGCCGATCGCACAGCCACCTGCGAGGCGCTAACTCGAACACATTCGCGAGCCATAAAACAACACCACCGATGTTGTCAGCGACTAGGCGCGGCGGTTTGAACCTCGCCAAAGTCCGAACCGGTGCTGCCACCTAGACGCCAGACGCGCGGCCCACCCGGCCGGCCAGCCCGCCAAACAAGGGACTAATTCAGTCATTCAGCAATTCAGTCGGCGATACTCCACTTTGTTACCCGATCCTTGCTCCCAGGCAGTCGTTCCTTTTCTTTTTTCCGGGCAGCGGCGTGGGGCGTGGGCCCGTAGCCGATCGCCGGGCCCGACCGGGGCCGACCAGGGCCCGACCCGACACGCGTGTGGCCAGGGCGGCCAGCGCCGCGCGGCCGGCAGCGCGGCCCGGGGGCGCGAGCTCCGCCACGACACGACACGCCGCTGGAGCTGAAGCTGGGGCCGCACAGTGGGCCGGGGGGCCGGGGCCGCGCCGGGCCGGGGGGCCTCAACCTCTGGAATGGTCGGCATGCCCGCTGACTGGCTGCCAGGCACCGCCAGGCCGGCCGGCCTGCCCACTGGGCGACTGGGCCACCATCATGCACGCCATGATTGATAATCACCGGCCGGGCGTACGGTACGCTACGGCGGTACGGCACCGCGCACAATGGGACCTGCCGTGACTTGACCGCCAGCGTAAGCGAACGCACCGCCAGGGCCAGGTCGCCGCCGGGACCGCGAACCGCACCGCCAGGGCACCGCCTGCCCTCGCACGTGTGCGCCGCACGTCGCACGTGCCCGTGCCCCAGACACAGTGGTTGCGTGGCTCGGGTTTTGCGAGGATCCTTTCTTTGTCGCGGCGGCCGGAAGTGCGCCCCCCGTCGTCGAGAAGGGCCTGTCCGGCCTGTCCGCCGCTTCGTGCGGCGCGGCACGTCCACGATGTCGTCTGCTCCGACGTCCAGGCCTACGTCGACGTCCACGACGACGTCCACGCGCCACGCAGGGACTCGGAGGCGCACAATGGTTTCAATGGCGCGGCCGCACGCAGGGCTCCCGGTGCCCCGAACCATTTATTATTAGGAACGCGGCTCAGGCGGCCCCGCGCCCTTCCCTTCCCTCGCGGCCGGCATCGACATCAACGACGTGAAAATGGTAATCCGAATCCGAACGCGCCGCGCCAAAATGCTTACCACAACAATAATTCTTCCTCTTCCCCGTTTCCACTTTTTTATGGCCGCCGGCTAGCGCGTCAAACACCTCCTCCCGAGGCGCCTCGCGGGCCTCGCGAGCGGGTCCAGGACCGCGCCGGGCCCTGCGCGCTGCGAGGACTGTGGATTAGCCTCGGCGGCATCATGGCGGCTCCAAACATCTCCAGCCGGAAAAACGTCTCGGGGCGTCGGGCTGCGGCCGGCCTATGAATATATATCGGCCGCGCCGCGAGCAGCCGGAATACCAATGGCAGGACGGCCGGGATGGCCAGGAGCGGGGACAGCACAGGACAGGGCGGACAGGGCGGGGCGTCGTCGCGGCGTGTCGCAGGGCCGCGGGGCGCCGCCGGATTGATGGCACTGTCCGTCCGGCACCTCGAGGAGCTCGACCAGCGCGAGGAACACCACAAAGCTTCCAGCTCGTAATGACCGGCGCCGAGCAAGCACCTGGGCACCGCACCCCGCCCCGCCCCGCCCCACCCCGCCCCGCCACCGTGTCGCCGCGCCGTATCCGTCGCGCCCCGATCCGCGAGTCCACTTCCGCTTCCGATGAGCGTCTCATCTCCCGAGGCGCCGGAGGAGCGCGGCGATGGCTCGGCGTTGACAAGAACAGTCCCCCCACCCCGCTACCCCGCGGCCCCGCCGCCGCCGTCACGCGGCCAAAATGGAGTTCACAATCCTATAACGGGAAATGTTCCTAGCAAGACATCAACGAGAGGCGGAGAGGAAAGAAAACGACGCAAAAAACGTCATCTGGCGCCGCACTGCCGCGCTGCGCTGCGGGCGCGGCTTTCAGATTAGCCCTGTTTTCCAGCAGAAACACTCCGCGCGCCGCGCACGGTGCACCAGCGGCACGCCAATGGCGATGGAAGAAGGTTGGCCCGACAGACATCCGCACAGTGGGCCAGAGGACCGGTGCCGCCGGCTAAAACTCTTGACGCGTTTTGAGTTCCAGAGTCGCTAAGCAGGACTCAAATTGGGCGTGTGACCCCACCAATGGATTCCTCGTTCGGAGAGCAATCCATTGATGGGGTCACACGTTCGGTTCCAGTCCCATTTAGCGACTCTGGAGCTCAAAACGCGTCCAGGATTTTGACCGCCTCCACCTGTTCTGGCTCACTGTGATCCGTCTACATTGTGACCAACTTTGCGGTGCCTCCGCCTCCAAACGGGTGTTGGCAATGGCCCACTCACCGGGAACTTGCTGGAGTGCGTGTGCAGCTGCCGCGGCGACGGGCTCAGGGGCTCTCGCAGCAGGTCCGCGGCGTCCGTGGCGGTGCCGGGCAGTCCTGGCGACAGTCCGGGCAGCCCGACCAGGGACAGGCCCGGGGGCAGGCGGTAGGGCGGCGGCGAGGCCTGGGCGCTGGCGACGGGGAGTGGCTTGGGCGGCGGCACCGGCTTGTAAGGCCCATAACCCTCTGCCTCGGCTGCAACACACAGAACAGGAACCGTCAGCATCGCGGTCAGCATCGCGGTCAGCATCCCCCGCAGGACTCGTCGTCGCGTCGCTCCGTCGTCATTCCCCGACCCTGCCGTCCTCGCGTCCACCGTCACAAACCTGGCGGCATCCTTCGAGGCGAGCAGGACACCTGGCTGACGACGCCGTTGCTGTTGCCGTAGTAGCTGTTGCTGTTGTTGGCGGCTCCACTTCGCCTGAGCCGAGCCTCCTGCTTCACCCGGCGCACGGTCGTCGCCATGAGCAACGTGTCAACGCGTCCCCATGACGCCCACGTCGCCGGCCGGCCTGGCCAGGTGCACAGGTGTCGGGGCGCGGCCTGCGCGGCCTGCGCGGCGCGGCTGGCACAGGTGGCGTCCTCAGGACGGTCCTCAGAACGCTGTCCCGCATCTGTCCGTCAGCGGCGGCGGCTCGTCGTGGCGCTGGTCGCGATGGTCGCGCTGTCGTGACGACGCGCAATGCCGCATTCCCGCGCCATGGGATAGGCCCGCCGCTCGGCCCGCCGCTCGGCCCGCCGGCTGCAAGGCACCACGAGGAAGTAGTGGTTGGCGTTCCGCGGAGCTCGTCCGCCTCACAGAGGGACAGCTAGACCGGCGCAGACGGTCAAAACTCTACACGCTCCAGAGTCGCTAAATGGGACTCGAACCGAACGTGTGACCCCACCGTTGGATTCCTCGTTCGGACAGCAATCCATTGATGGGGTCACAGGTTCAGATCGAGTCCTGTTAAGCGACTCTGGAGCTCAAAACGCGTCCGGGATTTCGACCGCCTCCACCGGTCTTCTGGCCCACTGTGCGCCCTGCTCCGTCCGTCGGGAAGGAGGAGGGTGGGGCTCGGCGCGGGGCTTGGCTTGACGCATGGACGCGACGCGAATGTTGTCCCTCCTCGGCCTGGCCTCAGTGCGTTGACCGCCCCCTCCCGCACTCGCACTGGTCCTCGCGGTTGGTCCGCGCGCCGCGCCGCGCCTTTCCAAATGACTGTTGGCAGGTGCCTTCAAAAACTTTCTCTCCCGCACTGCCGGCACTGCCCTGCCCGTCCGGGCCGGCGGGCCCTTCACTGTGTGGCGCTATTTGCAGTCCTCGCGCTGCGCCGCGTCGCTGTTTGCTCGCACGGCCGTTTGCTTATTTGCAGACGCGTGGGGCGCGGGGCGGCGTGCAGCGCGCAGCCCTTTCCAGGAACACACACCGGGCCGGCTGGACCAGCCCGCCGGGCCACGCCCACCTCCAGATGAATGACGCTGCACTCCAACGACCTCGCTCTGTCTCTCTCCCACACTCACGCCGCATCGTAAGGGGGGAGAGAGACAGGGCTAGTCTATGCTGCCTCGGCCGGGGCCGGCCCCATCATCATCATCTGGCTGCCAATAAGCGGGCCGGCAAGCGCACCGCGAGGAGCACTATTTACACGCTAAGCAGGCAGTGATGAGTGCGAATAACGAGGAGCGAAGCAGCGTTGTAATGTGAGCAGGCTCTCGTCTTTCCCCGAATCCGCGCCGTGACGCAACACACACACGCACACACACAAACACACACACACACAGCCAGGGATGAAACGGCGAGTAGCCCTGACCCGCGCCAAAGTGCGGCGCCAACAACCATAGTCGGCCGTCATTCCTCCTTGATCCAAGCAGCATCTCGGATTAGATCGAGATTGCGGGCGGACAGACAGAAGGGCAGGCTGACGGACCGACGGGCGGGGGGCAGTAACAACTTAATCTATTCCCGCTGCTCGTTATGGTCCTGCACTTTGCGGGTCGACCCATGAGGTCAGTCGTTCCGCGGGTCGTCACACGCACACGGTCAAGGTGTGCGCGTGCATGTGTGCGTCGGTGTGCGCGCGCGCCTTTGCGTGTTTTGTTTACTTGGCGCGAAACTGGAGCGCGCGCGCGGTGCGCACGCGCGTGGGGCGGGAAAATTTGATTGAAATCTGATGAAAGCCATTCTGGCGCTCTGGCATAGGCTCGGCCAAGGCACGGCCGGGGCCACGCGATTGCCAGGGAAAGCGAATGACACACGGGAAACGCGTGCCAATAAGTTAATGGCGGCCGACGTATCTCTTTGCGACCTACACGCTCAATTACGGCAAACACCGCCGCGCGGTGTGACACGGACACGCCACGGCGCCGCACGGCGCACGCCGAGTGACAAAGTGACTTGGCAACGCGGGCGGAGGACCGGGAAAACGGCCTTGAAAATCAAAGCAACCGCGGAGGACGCGGGGAAGTGCCTGGCGCTCTTCGAGACTCTTCGAGACTCTTCGAGACTCTTCGAGACTCTGCGAGACTCTTCGAGACTCTGCGAGACTCTGCGAGACTCTTCGAGTTCGAGGGCGTCGCCGCCAATCGATGCCCAGGCAAGTGCCCAGGTCGACGCCGAGGTGCCGAGGCCGTGATTGATGAGAGCTTCCGATAATTACCGGCAGTCCGTCAGGCCGACACGACGACCCGCTGCAGGCCGTCGCTCTGTCTCCCTCGCACCGCTACGCAACGCCCCGTGAGTGCGAGAGAGACAGAGCGACGAAACCCGTCGCGCTGATAATGACCTGATATCAGTCGGTCCCGGGCCTTCAAGCCGCCAGGCCGCCAATGGCATTCCGGCCAGTCGGACGGTCGGCCCGCGAAAGCTGCACCGCGCTGAGCCGCGCTGAGCCGCACGCCGCCTCCTCCAAGCAGGCCGGGTTTGTCAATGGGGCGCCGCGCCGGGGTCCGGACTGGCGGCCTGGGCCCGGCACTGGTTGGTCGGGGTCAGGCGCCGGATTGCCCCCGGACGGCACGCCGACGGCACGCCCGCCAACCCCGCGACCCTCCCGATTAATCACGGCGTCGTGCCGCGCCACACTGTAGTCGCCGCGGCACTGCATGACGGCGCGGCAGGTGGATCCCGCGAGCCCCGGGCAGGCCGAGGCCGCCAGCCGATTCGGCCGCGGGGCGTGGCGGCGTGGCGGCGTGGCGCGGTATGAGAAAGTCAGCGTGCGTTCGGCTGGCATCACGTCGTGCTCGTGTGGTCGTGGTTCGACCCAGGATGGACGAACTGGCCAGTGGCGCACGCAGAAATTTTGAAAGGGGGAGAGGTCAGGCCGGTCTAGTCATGCGTTTTTCCTGTTTTCAGGCGGAATGTATCACAATTTGCCTTCCTTCCGGGCGGCTGTCTAGTACCTTTGCGCACGCCACTGGACCTGCCCTATGCCTGCGCCGCAGTCTCGGCAGCCAGCACCTGCGGGTCCCTGTCGCCGACCCCGTCCCCACGGCCGAGGCCGTGCCGCCGTGCCCTACCGAACCGACCGAACCCAACCCCCTGCACCGCACTTCCTGCCAGGTGGCCCTCCACGGGGCTCTGCCCCGCCCCGCCCCGCCCCGCCCCGCTCCACCCGCATGGCGCAGCATGGCGCACATCGCACACGGAGTGCGGCCACACTGCTAGGGAAAACAGCAGAAACCAACAACATTGCCGCCCACGCCACGTAAAATGCGAGGACGAAAATGGCGCGGAGACTTGAACGCGGGGCGAGCCAATAGCGCCGTGCGCGGCAGCCCCGCCCCGCCCCGCCCCGCCCCGCCCCGCCAGTCGCACAAATAGTGGCGCAACGCGTGGGCGTGCGTGAGACTTCGGGACTTGACGAATCGCCGGAGAAAGCAAAGCCACTTTAAACTTTAATTTAGGAACCGCCAAGTCTACGAATGGCACGCGGCGTGTGTCGAGAGTCGATGCCGCGGAGATACAAGCAGGGTGATTCCGAACGCTGTGCGTCTCTCTCTCTCGCACTCGTGGGGCGCTCCGTGGGAGTGTGCGAGAGAGAGAGAGAGAGAGAGAGAGAGCGTGCTCACTGTTTTGATTCGGAACCGCTCCGCGGAGATACCCGCTGGGCTCTCCCTCTCCGTTCTCCGCGCGGCCGCAGTGCCGCGGCTCGGCCAGGCTGGACGGTCCGGGTCCAAGGACCTGACGGCCCTGCATTCGGCAACGCAAGGTCCAGTGTCGACACGAGCGGTAGCTTCCAGTGTAATCCACCGTGGGCGCGCGTTACAATTCGTACGTATCGTTTTGCAAGCGTCGCCATCACGCTCACACACGAACACGTGCCAAGACGCCGAGCGCGCGCGCGCGTGTGTGTTTGTTTGTGTGTGTACGTATGTATGCGTGCGCACGAGCATATCGTCTCACACTTTTCGACACAGCACACAGTTTTCCCACACGAGGGCACACCTGCACACAGACAGTCACATACACACACACTCACACGCGGGCGACCGCGAGAGAGAACACACACGACGTGCAACAAACACACACCACGCGGCGATACGTAACAGATATTACTTCCCGGCCGAAAGTACACACACATAGACACACACAGCACAGCACCGCGCTTGCTGGCTTGCCGGCTGGCTGGCAGCGGCCATGTAGCATGGCAGGCATGGCACCAGCTGACCGCAGGCACTGCCAGGCAGCCTCGCGCACTGCGGCACTGCGAGTGGATGCTGGCCGCGCTCCCCCGCCTCCCCGCCCAATCCGCGATGCCGCGATGCGGCGATCATACGGGGACGCGGGCGAGACGGGTTTCCATATAGCGGGGAGAACGAAGGGAAATAACAATGTAGAGGACGGCGTTCGGCGCTCTCTTTCTGGCCAGCGAGCTGCACCGCGACGCCGCGCCGCTCCACTACAAGCTACACGTCACCTGCATAAATACATCCTTCCGGCATGAACAGCTCCTCCTCCCGGTTGCCCATGGCCACCACGTGATGGTATCCGATGGCGTTCATGGTGCCGCCGTCGTTGTCACTCGCGTCACGTCCGAGGGAGTCCCAGACGAGGTCCCAGACGAGGTGCCCGGCACCGTCGCGGCGGCGGCCGCGTTCTCGGGTCGCTGCGCGCGCCGCGGCTCATGGGCTGCACCCTGGAGCACTTGTCGACGTTCACGGCGGGCGGCTCCAACGGTCGCCGACGACGTCCTCCGCGCCGCGAACACCGTGCGACCGCGCGCGCCACCGACCCGGACTGAACTACCACTACACCGGCAGGCCACCGCCACCGGCTTCACGGTGTTCGACGAGGAGGGAAGGAGCGGCAGGACCGGGCGGCAGGGTTGCCCCGGTTGGGCAAGGGTCGGGCGGCTCGGCTCCCTGCAGACGGCAACCCCCGCCCTCCCCGCCGCCCCCCGCCGCCACCCCTGCTCACACGCAGTCCCGGCTCACGTGTCCTCCCCCACCCCATGAGCGTCGTTTTCTTCGCCGATTTCCCCCTTCCCCTAGCCAGCCGGTGCGCCGCGCCGCCGGTGCACATGTGTGCGGCAGGGATGAGCTTTGTGTGCTCGGGGATGCGAGGCGAGGCGGGGCGAGGGGCGCATCCGGAGGTTTGATCAGCTGATGTCGCCGCAAAATGGCGCAGCTGGCGCAGTGGTATCGGCCACAAGGGGGGCTGCGGACCGGGGGCGTCCGCAGGCATCAAAACGAAAGTCGAACAAACAGCACGGGGATTTGAACCTGCCTGAACAAGAACTTGTCAGCAGGAGAATGTGCCCGACAGCACGGGGCGTGGCCGCCGCGGATCCGCGAGTCCGCAGTGCATCCCGCCCGCCCGGGCAAAAAAGAGCAAGGATGAGGGCGCTACCGGAAGTCCTTCGGGACCCTTTTTATATTTCGCTCTCCTTCTCCTCGGGCAGGGCGCCCATTACAGTGCAGGGCCAGATCCAGCGCCCGGTTCACACGGCACGACGTGCTCCGCATTTCCCATACTTTTCTACACGACAGGAAGGCATCCCGTCGACATGCATGTTGACGGCGGGGATCGCGACGTCCAGCGCGCTAGCTGTCACGGGCCAGCCAGTGTAGTACCTCCGGCACGACGTTTGGAGCGCCCCGCGGAGTGCATTATCTTTCAAACTCCGTTGCTCTACTTCGGCCTATGAAACCTAGATCAGCGCAGCAGCTCTGGCCGCCCAGCGTCGCGCCTTGTCGCCAAGACAGAAACACAGTTTCGCAGAGTCCGTCCCGTCCTAACAGGAGTCTCTGGTTCCGTCCGGCCCAGTGGACAGCCGGTTCGGTGGCCGGCTCGGTGGCCGGCCTGGTGGCCGCGAGAGCGAGGCGGGCTTGTCAACTTGTCAACACAATGGGGGCTGGGGAGGACAAGCACCGCCGGCGCGGTGCCGCCATGCCGCCGCGGTGCGGACCTGACAGACGACACCGCCCCTCCCTCCGCCCCTACTCGGCCAGCGCAGCGGCAGCGCAGCGGCGCACTCCCACGGCTAGACACCGCGCCGCCCACACCAGCAGCTTCGTTTGTTCGACGCTTTTTCAAAAAACGGCGAAAGAGGAAGGAAAAAAAGGACGCAGCGCTCTAACAACGAACGCAGTGCCGCAGAGGCACGCGGCGGCGCGGCGGGCGGCGTTTCTCTTGAAAATAATTTAGATAAACTGCGACGACGTTAATTAGCGTCGAAATGTTTGGGAACGCGGTGCCGTGACGTAATGACTGGGGATGCTGATGACTCGCAAAGCACGGCGGAGCGCGGCGGAGCCTGGAATCCAATTCCCCCTCCCGCCGCGTTTCCGAGTACTCACTCCTCTGTCATCAACTCGCAACCATCACCTTTGTTCCCAGGTTGTCAGAAATTCAGATTTCGGCAATGCAAATCTCGTCAAGTAAATGCCGCGCGCACGTCGCCCCGTGTCATTACTTTCCGGGTTATTTTTTTCGAATTCTTTCTCAACCTGACCGCACTGAAACGTGACCCGGAACGCGACCTGGAACGTGACCCCTGCAACGAGGCGGCGAGGACAATAACGCGACGCACGGCGCCCCGTACCGACCAGGGCCCCGCCGCCCCGCCGCCCCACCCTCCGAGCGAGGGGTACACCCCACCCAATGGTACCCAATGACCCATATCGCACTCAATGACAGTCATTTCCGATTTACGCTCTCACCGCCGGATAAAAAGTAATGAGGGCCCTCGGCCTAATGGACCCATTTTCGGGCTAAAATGTGTCGAATTACGGCGGACCGGCGCGCGGCCCGGCGGACCACGGCGCGAGAGTGTAGCGCCCGGACAGGTTCCAGGCCTTCCAGGCCTTCCAGGCACGTGCGGCGGGACTCCGACACGTGTCCCTCATTGTCCCGTCATGAGACGTTAGGCCCCTGCTCTGGTTACAGCGCCGCGGTGGCGCAGTGGTCTGCGCGGCGGACTCGCGAGCGCAGGGACGGTGGTTCGCGGCCCGCCACCGGAACTCGTGTTTCGCTTTCGCAGTTTCGCACTCGGCAGGTGAACGAGGGCATGCTGCTGCAGAGATAAGCCCGCACACTGATTCCGAGAGTCGTTAGCTCTGTCTCTCTCGCACATGCAAGCGACGCCCCATGAGTGCGAGAGAGACGGAGCGACTCGGAATCAGCGTCTACTGGCAGCAAGCGCAGCGACACGGTCGATCTGGCCGCGATTCAAAGTGGCGAGCTGCGCAGTGTGCTATCCCCGCCACTTTCTACTTCTAATTGGCCGGGGATGTGAGGTGAGCTAGCCGCGGATAAGCCACGGCCAGCCAGGCCGGCACACTGGCAGCACACGTGACCCGCCTCGCCTGCGGTGTGATGACGCCGCCAGCCGCCGGATTGAGACGCGCGAAGAACGGCAAGAACCAGACGGACGGGTCGCATCGCCCGGCCGGCCGGCCCCGCCAGCCCGTCGCCAAGACAACCCAACACAACGGCGGGCATTGGCGCTTGGACCTTTAGCTTTGGCTGCCGTTGTGCGCGCTTTCTGCCACTTGCTTGACGCGCGCCTCATTAGCGCAAAGACAATTGAACGCGCCTAGGCCGGGGGGAGAAAGCAGCTTGTAAAAGTGAGGCGCCGTCGGACAGCCGTCGGACAGCGACTGCTGGACACTGGAGGAGGGAAGGGGGTCGCCGCGTCGCGCGTAGAAACCCGCAAGGGAGTCCGTCGGCCGGCCGCGGGGCCGCGCACTCTCGTCGCTCTGTCTCTCTTGCCCTCAAGGGCGAGAGAGACAGCGCTTTGTTCGGAATCCGCCTGCTGGTGCACGCTGCACCCGACCTGCTCGCCCAGTGGGACAGGTGACAGCCGTCCGTCTGGTGGGGGCGGCTTGTGGAATGCAAGCTAAGTGAACGGGCTGCGCAACGAACCGAGCGCACGACGCTGCAGGGGGCTCGTGGGCAGTAGTGACGCCCTGCGGTCGCCGTGGCACGGTGGGCCAGAAACCGGTGGAGGTGGTCCAAATCCGGGACGCGTTGAGAGCTCCAGAGTCGCTAAATGGGACTCGACCCGAACGTGTGACCCCACCAATGGATTGCTCTCTGAACGAGGAATCCATCGGTGGGGTCACACGCTCGGTTCGAGTCCTGCTAAGCGGTTTGAGCTCCAGAGTCGCTAAACAGGACTCGAACCGACGTGTGACCCCATCAATGGATTCCTCGTTCGAAGAGCAATCCATGGGTGGGGTCACACGTTCGGTTCGAGTCCTGTTTAGCGACTCTGGAGCTCAAAACGCGTCTCGAATCTTGGCCGCCTTCACCGGTCTTCTGGCCCACTGTGCGACGCTCGGCTCACTGAGTTGGCGCTCCAAAGGGATCGTCCGAGGCTCCCAAACAAAGCCGGCTGTCCGGCCGGCCGTCGCTGCGCCTCGCGCTTCGCGCCTCGCGGCATCAAGGACGTAATGCCTTCCCGAACGTTTCGAAAGTTGTGCTGCTCCGTCCCATCTCAAAGCCATCCAGCCATCCAGCGGCGGCAGCGGCGGCGAAGGAGAGAGTGCTTTGCACATTTACGCCCAGGCATTCCTCGCGCAATTAGCGGTTCGGATAGACGCGTCGGCACGCCGGGAAGGGCGGCAGGTGCGACAAAACGTCCGAACGAGCAACATTCTTTCCATTTTTCAAAAATTCAATGAATTTGGGCTGGAGAAAAACAACCGCCGCGCCCGCGTTGGAGGCTGCCGCTGTCATGTCCATGTCGACCTTGCGGGCCTTGCGGGCCGTGCGGCGCGTCGTGGCCGAATTCCGCGCCAATGGATGGAATGGGGCATCGACAGGGTCGTTTGTTTTCTTTCGCCACCGACTTGGGCTGCTGGCCGGTGCTGGCCGCTGCTCGCCCTACGGGGAGAGTGACAGTGAAAACGTCCGAAATCAATGAACGACCCGTCCGCGCAGACTGGCTGACCGGCGCGCGGGCGGCCTCGCCCGGAGTGCTGCTGTCAGTCCAAAGTGGGCGGTTTCGGCCCGTCCGTCCGTCCGTCCGTCTGTCCAACTGCCCGGTCGGCCCCACGGGCTAAACACATCGAGACGGACTGCGGCGCGGCTTTTTTGCGTTTTTGCCTCGGCTCTGCCTGTTTGCGCGTTGCGCGTGGCCGTTTTGCGTGTTTTGTTGACTTTCTAAACGCAAGCTGCAGGCCCTGCAGGCCCCGCAGGCCGGCCGGTCCGTCTGGCCGCCAGTCTGCGTGCCGTCATACGGGCCTGCAGGGCGGGTGGACAACGTTACAGTGCATCCTCAGAGTCGCTAAATGGGACTCGAACCGAGCGTGTGACCCCACCAATGGATTGCTCTCCGAACGAGGAATCCAACGGTGGGGTCACACGCTCGGTTCGAGTCCCATTTAGCGACTCTGGAGCTCAAAACGCGACTAGAGTTTTGGCCGCCTCCACCGGTCTTCCGGCCCACTGTGCGTGCCCCGCCACTCGAGTCGGCGCGGTCACGCCTCCGAGACGCGACCAGGCGGTACCGACGGCACCGGGGAGCTTCAAATCTCCTCCCGCAGCGGCACACTGTCTCTCCTTAATAATTGCCCCCCACCCCCTCCCCCTTCCCCGCGCGATAACCTCCCGGCGTCCTCTGGGAGCCGACGGCCCAACGGACGGCGGATCCGCAGCGGCGGACTCGATTTCCAGAGCAGCCGAACCGCGTGCGTCTGGGCGCCCCGCCAACCGAAAGTAACTCCTCATAACAACAAAAGAAGATAAAGGCACACTTTCCAGATCCTTACTCAATTTGCGACAGGAAAAAAAATACACCAACAAAGTATCGGATGAAAATGCAAAAAATAAAAAGCGGCTGCTTTATATACGCTCGCCGGTAAACGCCGTATGAAAAAGTGCTCGAAATGACGGCCCTTTAGCTACCGCGCGCCGCCCCGCCCCGCCCTGCGCCGCCGTCGCCAAGCTCGCCTGTGCCCCCGTTCCAGTAATGACCTGTATAGTACCCGCGGATCCAGACCGACTATCCCGATTGGCCGCGCGTATAAAAAGCAATAACGCTTTTTGCCGGCGTGTGCCGTGCCGGTGTGCCCGCTCCGCTCGATCACTGTGTTTTGCGCGCCGCGATAGCAGCAGCCGTGCGGTTCGGAATCGCTCCGTCTCTCTCGCTCCCTTGCGGAGGGCCCCGCGGGTGCGACAGAGACGGAGAAGCGCGTGTCTTCGGAATCGCTCGGCGGCGGCGCCTCGTTGCGCCGCGCGGCGCCGCGCTATGCCGCTCGCTGTTTGGACGCGCGGCCGGCGCCAAGCACTTTTCAAGGCGGCCGGGATGAAAATCATAAAAATGATATCGCGGTGGAGTGGCGGCTCCGATTCCAGGAAGCCGACCTTCCAGCTCCCCGACGCCTCGCGCCTCCATCCCGCATCCGTAATCGACGGGGAATTGCGTGGCCGTCGGCGGCGGCCGATACAAACAACAAGAAGAAAGGATTGGGTTGGGGATGGACTCCGAGACGCGCGCCGCCTGTCGAAATTCGCGCGGGAAACGCGATCGGGTTGTTGACAGTGTACGCCCCGCGGTCTGCAGCGGCGGCGCCGCCCCGTCCACTGGCTGGGCCTCTCGCTGGCCCGGTGGCTGGCCCGGCCTTCCTGAAAGACAGCGGCAGTTTCTCGGAATGCAATGGCCAGTGGCCCTACGCGTCATTGACCGTCATTGACCAGCTTTCCCATAAGCCACACCGTCTCGCGGGCCTCGAGGCAGACTCATTCCGCAGAGTTGTTTCGTCGCTCTGTCTCTGTCGCACTCGTGGGGCGTACCGCAGGCGTGCGAGAGAGACAGCGATCCTCCGGACTCGGTCCCCCGGCGGGTCGCGGGATTAGGAGGGCGATGGTCGCGATGGCGGACGAATACCAAGTGGCGCGAGCGGTGCCGGCGGCAGCGGCTCGTCAACACCAGCCCGTCAGCACCAGCCCGTCAGCCTCCGGCCGGACCCACCGCATAGTGGACCAGAAGGCCGGACGCGTTTTGAGCTCCAGAGTCGCTTGGGACTCGAATCGAACGTGTGACCCCACCAATGGATTGCTCTTCGAAAGAGGAATCCATTGGTGGGGTCACACGTTCGGTTCGGGTCCTGTTTAGCGACTCTGGAGCTCAAACCGCGTTTAGAGTTTTGGCCGCCTGCGCCGATCTCCTAGCCCACCGTGCACCGCAGCCCGCCTGATGAGAGTCACGCTGCTGGCCACAGGCAGCCACAGGACGACACTTTTCCCTGGAATAAATTTCCCGAGGCGCATGGCCTCCACGGCGGCCACCCGCGAGAGAAGTACCCACTGGCTGCACCCACACATACCAGTCCACCACACACACATGCCCGCGGGGTTACCGAGTCCAGGAAATAAAGCTATTTCGGGCGCAGCCGCGCGGCCAGTGCAGCAGCGGTCGTGACTTCCTGCGCCCCGCCATGAGCCCCGCCATGAGCCCCGCCGCGCCGCCGAGCCACCACACGTCTGGCCACTACAATGGGACCAAGGAACGGTGCACCGGCTCAGCCCTTTGAAGATGACCCCTTGTTTGTCAACGGTAGCCAGCCGCTGTCAGGACTTAGCCACCGGGACTGGGGATATAGCAGCCAGGAGGGATCTCACGGCTTAAATTCTCCCAAACTTCCCCCGCCACTCGGAAATGAAATTCAAATGGACTTGGACGCGGTTTGAACACATATGTGATGTTCATGGTGTGGTTGGCGCACGCCGTCTGTTTCCACAGACGTGGACATGGAACTCCACGTCCGCGTGTCCCTGGGCCAGTCAGCAGGCCGCTCCGCCCCGGACACTCCTCCGGGAGGCAAAATAACACGAAGGTTTACGACGCGGCCACAATGCAGCCGGATTGGCTTCTCGTGTCAGAATGATAGCGGGCTGGGCCGTCACGGCCCGTCATAGCCCTAAACCCGCACACAACACACTCCAGCTTCTTTTGGAACCACACTGCGAGGCGGGCCGAGAGGGAACAACATTTCGCAGCATCACTTCGCGCGCTCCGCGGCGTCCATGCGCGTCAAGTAATCCAAAACGAGGGCGGCCTTGGCGAAGAGGAGGAGCGCGGCCCTGCGGCCCGTTTACGCACTGGCACCACTGTCACTGCACTGGGGGGGTCACTTTGCTGTATCCACTGTAGGCACTGTTCACCACTCCGCGGTCGCTGGCCAGTCGGCCGGCCTCGTTCGAGTCTCCGCGCGCGCACCTCGCGACTCGGCACAGCACAGCGAGGCTCAGGCACACAGGTCTTGGCGCGGCCGACGGTCCCACCAGACTCGCCTCGCCAGGCAGAGCCAGCCAGCGCGCGGCGGGGCCGAGCGCGTCTTGCCGCCCCACCGCTGCCACCGCAGCAGCCGCGGGGCGTGGCGTGGCGTGGCGTGGCGGCGTGGCGTGGCGTGGCGTGGCGTGGCGGCGTGGCGTGGCGTGGCGGGGCGGCGTGGCGTGGCGGCGTGGCGTGGCGTGGCGTGGCGGCGTGGCGTGGCGTGGCGGGGCGGCGTGGCGTGGCGGCGTGGCGTGGCGTGGCGTGGCGGCGTGGCGTGGCGTGGCGGGGCGGCGTGGCGTGGCGGCGTGGCGTGGCGGCGTGGCGGGGCGGCGTGGCGTGGCGGGGCGGCGGGGCACAAGCCGAGCGGGCTGGAGCGTATCGGGCAGAGGGCCGGAACGCGGGGGGAGCTCCATGAGCTCCATGAGCTAGGGCCAGGGCCGCCAGGGCCGGGGCCCCGGGCTAGACGAGCCCATGTTAGCCTTGGCCGCGCACGGTAAGGCGCCCCGGCACCGCCACCGCGTGGGCGCAGCGCGCAGCGTCAAGGTGGTGAAGCACACTCCCGCGGTCACCAGAGTGGTCTGCGCCTTGTCTCCAAACCGTCCGACGGCGGCGGTCCCCGTCGTTTCCACGTCCCCGACGGAAGGCCGGGCTCGCGGCTTGGCGCTCGCGGTCGGCGTCGCGGTGGTCGGTCCTTGGACGAGGACTCGACGACGGAGTCCGAGGATGCTTTATAAAACGCCGGGCAAGAAACGATGTTATGGCAGCAGTTTGCGCCGCGGTGCCGACGCGGTGCAGTAGCGTGGTCACTGCGGGGCGAGGCGCGGCGCGGCGGGGCGGGGCGGAGCTCGCGCCACCGGAGCGTGGAGAGCGGCGCTGCCGGAAAGGAGATTGTAACGTCGCCGTTGTTGCTTCGGCTGTGGTTGCCGCGGCTCTGCTCCGCGAGGCTCCGCCCTGCGCAGCGCGCAGCCAACACAGACAGGCACGGCGTCTCCAACAAGAGTCCTCCAGACAGACTCACGTGTGCGCTGCCTCGCGCGACGCTCGGCGCAGTGCGAACTGTCGACAAGTCCGCGACGCTCTTGGCGGTTTGCTGGTTGGTGCTGCTTGACGGCTCCGATGACCTCGCGCGAGGTTGGCGGCGGCATCGGGCGGCAAGCTCCGGAACGGGGCCGTGCTAAGCAGCAATTTAGAAAAGGGAGGCGGCGGCGCATTTTCGTCCGTTTCCCCCGTGCAGGCAAAGAGTTCCGAGGCCGGCGTCGCCGCCTAGCGGTCCCAATCGTCGTCAGGGACAGGACCGATCCAGAGCGTCGCTCTGTCTCTCTCGCACTCATGGGGCATGCCGTATAGGTGCCATAGAGACAGAGCGATGAAAACGATTCTCGGAATCGGTCTTCTGGCCGATTTGAATGCCGATGGAATGCTATCCAGCGCCTTAGCCGCGCCCTGCGAGGCGCCACAAGGCTCGCCGTGGGGCCCGCCACGCTACGCCACGCCATGCAGATCGCCTCCCTCCTCGCTGGACCGCGCCGACCACGTCGTCCTGGAGTCCTGGACGGCAACGGCGGCCCTTTTTAAATGGCCGCCCTGATAGCCCCGGCCAAGGCCAGCCACTCGGCCGGGGCGGGACGGCGTCCAGCCTCAGCCCTCGGGGGGTAAAGGGTCTCGGCGTCTCGGGCGTCTCGGGTAGGTCGGGACGCCCCCCCCTCTCTCCCTCTCTCTCTCTCTCTCTCTCTCTCTCTCTCTCTCTCTCTCTCTCTCTCTCTCTCTCTCTCGCTCTGGCCACGTCATCCCTCCGGGCTGCAACAACCCTGCGTCCAGTCCCAGGCGAGGAAAACCAAGTCTCCGTTGTTAATGAACGGTTGTTGCTGCGGCGGCCAGGCCGGGGCAGGGCACAGCCCGGGCCGGACGCACTGCGGGGCAGCACGCGCTGCACCAGTCTTGAAAAAAAAAGAAGAGAGGAGCAAGAAGGGGGCCTTGCTGGACATGCCTAGGGCTACGTCGCCTGGCGTGCACTCGTTGCACTCGGCCTGCATCGCGTCCACGGCGCTCTCGGCGGCGCACTGCGGCGCACTGCGGCGCACCCGATGAAAGGGCCGGCGAACAAACAAACACAACCAACAACAACGGGCCCGGTCCGCCAATCGGCCAGGACGCCGCCAAGGCAAAGAGCGCCTCAAAGCGCGCACGGGTTTTGCGCGCGCAGTCTTTCCGGACAGTGTGCCATATTATTATTGCGGCTGTTATTATTGTTTTGGCCGCGAGATGAGCCATTAAGATGCACGGGGCCGCGCCGCCGTCGGCATGCTGACCGTTTCGCCGTTTCCCAGCGGGCGGCCCGCGCAAGACTTTTCACCTTTCCGCGACCGCTCCACCGCGCCGGACTGGGCGGCGAGGGGCGGCCCGGCAGGAAATTGACAAAGAGACACGTCCGGGGGAAGACCAATGAGGCTGGGACCCCCGCGGGTCGCGGCGCGGACGGCGGCGCGCTCCCAGGGAGACGGAGAACGGAGCAACGCAGACAGCGGCATGCACGGCCAGACAATGCCTCCAGCGTTACGCAGTGCAGCGCCATTCGTCCGGCCGTCGCGAGCCGCACGGCCCTCAGGGCCCTCAGGGCCCGCAGGGAGGCAAACCAACAACAACAACAACAACAACAACAACAACAACAACAACTCCACTGGACTGTCATTTCCAGCTCATCTCCAGCTGAAAAATATTTTTCTTGCCCGTTCCAGACGGGGCTGCGCGGCGCTGACCCACAGGTCACACTGCGGGCAGAGCGGCAGAGAGGCCGCCGCGTTGAATGCGCTGTGATTTCTCACTGCCGCCAACAGCGGCTCGGACAATGCACGCGTTGCGTCGCGTTGCGTCGCGTGGCGGTGCCGCAAGAGTGTTCAGCAATTGGTAGCCCTGCCGGGCGCCCTGCCGCGCCCTGCCTGGTTGCAGTGCCCCGGCGTATGACCACACGGGCGGCGCGTCAGGTGTGGACGGCGTGGCCGGCGTCGACGGCATACGACCCCGGCGGCGGATGTGCCAGTCGGAAAACGAGCCCTGGAGTTATTGTTGTCACTTTTAATAAGCGGCAACAAGGCTCCGAGGCAGGCCGTCGTGCACAGGGCGAGGCAGGGCGGGGCGGGGCGCGCGCGTCAAGCCGACGCGCTTCCGTCCGAGGAGGCCGACGAGACCATTATGCAGAACACACCAACGGGTTGGGGCGGCGGGGTTCTCACGGCGGCCAGGTCGCGGTGCTCGCCGCGCAGCCCGTCCGGGCCGTCTCCTCTGACGAGGTCCTCCGCAGGTCCAAGCCAACGGCGCGCTAATGGAACTATAATGCTTAATTAGGCACAACTCGGCGTGGCGCCGGCCGGCCGTTCCGAGAAGCCGCGAGGAGCTGCGCCACACGTGGGGCACTCCGACGGACTCGCGCCTCGCCGCGCCCCGCCACGGCCAAGGGCGGCCGAGGGCCGAGGGCCGCGGGCCGCGGACCACGACGCAGTGTGGACGCCGCGGAGCAGAACACGCAGCGGCAGTGCCGGGCCGGGCAGTGCCGCACCGGAACCACCGGAACCACGCCGACGGAGCAGCACACGGTGGGCCAGAAGACCGGCGCCGGCGGCCAAAACTCTAGACGCGTTTTGAGCTCCAGAGCCGCTAAACAGGACTCGAACCGAGCGTGTGACCCCACCAATAGATTCCTCGTTCGGCGCGAGTGCCCGCGAGAGTTTCGCCGGGCCCCGCGAGTGCCCGCGAGAGTTTCGCCGGGCCCCGCGAGTGCCCGCGAGAGTTTCGCCGGGCCCCGCGAGTGCCCGCGAGAGTTTCGCCGGGCCCCGCGCGGAGAGCAGTCCATTGGTGGGGTCACACGTTCGGTTCGAGTCTCATTTAGCGACTGTGGAGCTCAAAATGCGTCCGGGGTTTTGACCGCATCCACCGGTCTTCTGGCCCACTGTGCAGCAGCGGGCACCGCCTGACGCGCGGACCGCCGGCACGGACGACACCGAGAACGTCAAGTGTGTGGCAGCAGCGCGCCGCCCTTCGGAAAGCCGACAAACATCGTGTTCCTGGAAGAATGCCGCCGGATTGATCCCTCGTGCGACGGGCTGCTCGTCGCGACGCTGCACCTACCGCAGCCCTACGCACGCACGGGCAGCGCAACACGCTGCGTGCGCCCGGCGGCCCGGCGCCTTGCCCCCCGCCGTGGCGTGGCGGGGCGGGGTCGGACGCAACTCGCCGGAACAGAGGCAGGACAGTGACCAGCTACGCCAGCAGCGCCGCGCCACGCCGCGCCACGCCACGCACGGCCAGACCAGCACACCGGAACCGCGGCGGGGCAGTGCGTTTTCTTTGTCCGGAAGAACACCGACTCGAACGGCGGTGCACACGACTGGGAATCGTGTGGCGGTGCGGCCGGCAGTACTGCACGCCGCCAATCGCAATCGCCCGGCCGGCGGACGCGCCCGTCGCGCACGGCTGTGGCCTGGTTGCCTACCCGCGCAGGCGCTATGCACGCCGCAGAGCGAGAGCGACGTTCGCAGGCGTCGCAGGCGTTCGCAGGCATGACGAGGGACCTCCGAGTATTGTCCAAGAGCATTTCCTCTGCCCAAGAGCGTTTATTTTGTCCAAGCAGAGCATTTCTTCCGCCCGAGACCATTACTACTGCCCGAAAGCATTTCTCGGTACTTCTTTAGCCGAAGGATGAGCATCCACCCTCGCAAGCCAAGGCAAACTCTGGTAGAAACCCTCTTGCGTGGCCACAACCAACTCCTTTGCTACAGACAGGGCCGCGACGGCGTGGGGTATCGACACGCACTCGTCCGCGGCGCCGCCGCTCGAGGCCCGCGGGCGTCGCAGAGAGCGCCCTGCCGCGCGGAGTATTCCCGGCGGTACGCGTGTAGCAGGTGCCGACGCCCTTACCGCGTGCCGCGAGCCGCAGAAGGACGCCGCCGCGACGCCGCCGGGGCGCGCTCTGGCGGCCGCGGCGCCAACTTCTTGCACGGCGGCCACGGCGGCCACGGCGGCGCTGCAGGTAGATACGCCGCGGCGGTCCGCCAGTCCGCGTTGTCCGCGTGCCCGTGCAGGCCGCGGGCCGCGAGCGTCGCGACGCCGGGCGAGCGCGTGGTGCTGGCGTGCTGGCGTGCTGGCGGCATCGGACCAATCGGACGTCCAGGCAGACGAGACTCACCGACAGGACACGCCCACGACGCGTGCTTCTCCAACTCGACACTCACCTGTAACAAACGAAGAAACAAATAAAAACACGAGCAAAGTTGGACCCTTTCTTGGACAGTTTTCAGAAAAAACCTTCGTCGAAAATAGCGAATTTAAAAATGCAAGACGAAAGTGCGCTGCGTGCGCTTAATCCCTCAGAGGATGGCATCCTCATCCTCGTGGGGCAACCTCCCTGCAACCCTTCGTTAACATACTGGGCCGGCGGGCCGTGGGCTCCACGCGGCCCGTGCCGCCCCGCCCGCTACAAGTCCCACGATTAAGAGCCCCGATTCGCGGCGACCCCTGGCCCGCCCCGCCTCCACCCGCTACTGATTGTTCCAAAGCTCTTTATCCCAGACAGACCGCACAATCAGTGCCTCGATTTCGTTGTGCAAACGATAATATGACTTTGTTCTGGTTCGTTGACTCGGCGACTCGGCCGGATCGGTAGTGGGGCCCGGCGAGCCCATTAGGGGCACGGCCGGCACGGCGCCACCCTGCAGCCGGCCAACAAGTGCATCAGGCCCAATCGGGCGTCCGTTGGAAAGCAAGCAGTGGAAACTTCCTCGTTCGAACGCGCGGGCAGGACAGACAGTCCGCTTGTTGGAGGGGTGGACTTTGTGAAATGAATTCACGTTTTATGAGAACCGGTCCTGGTCTGGGCCGAGGCCTGGGCACGCCTGGGCTTGGCGCGGCCGCGGGGCGGGGAGGGCCCGGCCGGCCGGCGCGAGGCGCGAGGCGCGAGGTGACAGGTGGAGGGTGGCGGACACCTCGGCGACGGGTGCCTCACGGTGCTTCGTCCGCAGCGCGGGGCTGCAGCAGGGACGCCAAGGAGCGTGCAGAAAGAACAGCAAAGCAGCCCTGTTGCCAATTTGGATCGCAGACGCACGGCAAGCCCACCTTTTCCAGTTCCACGCGACTCGCCTTACCCGGCAACCTGCAGCAGGGGTCCAATGCGTTCGCAATGAGCAAAGAAGGGCGGCAAGAGAAAGCCCGCTAGATGGCCCTGCACTGTACGAGCGCGGCGATGGCGGCGATGGCGGCGATGGCGGCGTGGGTTCGACTCCCCGCCGGGGCAGCAATTTGGCGCACTCGTTCTCCATCTCCGTGCGCCATGCGTCCCATTTGCCGGGCGGCAGGCTATCTGTCAAGGGAGATGCACGCCGGGTGTGCACCGGTCGGGGCTTTCCGGACTTACTCGCTTTCGCTCCGGAAAGCGCACTGCAAATGGAGCGAATGGACCGAATTGACCGCCAAATGGACCAACACGCCCAGGCCACGCCGAGGGCACGCTGAGGTGTCGTTAGCACAAGCCAGGTGAATTCGCAGTGACTCGGGGATTCAAGCTGGCTGGCCAGAGCAGCCCACAGTGGGCCAGAAGACCGGTAGAGGCGGCCAAAATCCCGGACGCGTTTTGAGCTCCAGAGTCGCTAAACGGGACTCCAACCGAACGTGTGACCCCACCATTGGATTGCTCTCCGAACGAGGAATCCATTAGTGAGGTCAAACGGGTCGAGTCCTGTTTAGCGACTCTGGAGCTCAAAACGCGTCTAGAGTTTCGGCCACCGGCCCCGGTCTTCTGGCCCACTGCATGCAGCCCACTGCATAAAACGGGCACAGCAGTGATTGAACAGTGCTCTTTGAAAACCTACTTGGCGGTTCTTTACGAACGGACGCGACGACGGAAATTTACTGCAAGGCGGTGAAAATAAAAAGGACAGAACAATGAAATAAGTAAGTCGTAAATGCGGGTAAGCGCCCCGCGCGCGGTCGTACTGTACGGTAGATAAAGATGTCATCCAAGGTCCTCCTTTTTCCGGCTTGTTTTCCGGTGATGGCACACGGGCAACGGTACACTGTATCGTCGCGGTGTGGCCAGGCCATGATGGCCAGGCCAAGTCCAGCCAGCCCGGGCCGCGGAGCTCGAACAAGTCACCAGGCACCAACAAAAGGGGCTCTGGTCCCATCAAAACGGGAACAGGCCCGGAAAACGAACAGCCAAAACACGGTGCCTGGCCCAGGACCGCGACAAACTTTTCCAATTTGTTCTTTCAAAGAACTGACCTTTTTTTGAAAAAGATGTCGATGTCGACTTAAAATCATGTCTCAATGGAGCTATATCACCTTGTGAGACATCGGTGTCAAGAAAACAGCGCCGAAAAAAGTGGAGGTGCGGGGTATCGATCCCCGTACTTCTCGCATGCTAAGCGAGCGCTCTACCATCTGAGCTACACCCCCTGTTGAGGTTCGACAACGCAGGCCACCCATCACAAGGCGGCAAGCGGGACGGGAACAGCTGCGGCAGCGGGCCAAGTGGCGACTCCCCCCTCCCCTCCGCTCCCTCCCCTTCCCCACCAGACCGGTCCCTTCGGGGAGACCTTGTCTCGTCGGATCCACGTAACTTAGCCCGACCCAGGGCGACCCAGCCCCCCGTGGGCCACGCCAAAGTTTCTCTACGCGAAAGTTTTCTCGGCGGCAAAATTGATTTTCAAGTGATTTTCGAGATGTGACGGGGTGGAATGTTTCTGCGATTTGTGCTCAAAGTCCGGCGGTCTGGTTCGATTCGATTCACGTGGCTCGTGGTTCTGATAACGCCGCGATACCGGCGAGGCTTCTCTGTCCGCAAGAAAGGCACGCCAAGCATAGAGCGGCGATAAGGGCCACCAGGGCAGCCAGATCGGCGTTCGCGCGCCACTTTCGAGCTTTCGCGGCAACAAACGCGAAGACATGGAAATTACAAGTTTGGACCGCGACGAGCGCTTCATCAAGCGGCCCGCCGTAAACTTGGGAAATTGTTAGTCAACTCAGCGGGATATTTTACACCGCAGCCCGTATATATGCGTGTCTGCGGGCCGTTAGCACCGTAAAAAAGGGCAGAAAAATTTGATTTAATTTTTTAAAACTAGCGTACAGAAATACAACCAAAAACTAACTTTTGGATCAAGAAAAATTTAACTATTCTTGTTTTTTTTTTTGTTTTTTTTCAAGAAAAATTTTCCTGATCCAAGCATTCTTTTCTGCATGAAAAATTTGTGTCAGATTTTTCTTTTAAAAACCAAGAAAATTAAAAAACAAGAAGCCATATTTTTTCTGGGCGTACATACTGAAATTGACACATCCCAAGCTAAATTTCGCCTTCTGAAAACTACGCGAGCGGTGCATTGCTGTTCATTATAAACGGCCGGTAAGATACTTTCCTGTAGATGAAAAAGAATTTGGCAGTGTCGCTGCGTGCTGCGTGCCACCGGCACGTCCATCTAATTGGTCGAGAGCCAAATTCATATCCCCGTCCTGCCGGCCGTGCCTTGGAAGGCCGTGCCGGCCGCGCGCCGCCATCGGGAAAGCTCCTCTTCATTAGGACAATAAATTCGAGTCGAGTAATGAAGGCGGGAATTAATCGGCACTGGATCCGGATACAAGGCGTGCTGCTTTTGCGCGCGCGCGCTATCGCCGACTTTGATTATTTATTTCGCCAATGTAGTATAATAACTACCGATTTGGGCCGCGCTGCAGCCGGTGCCAAGAGATATGCGCCAGGTTCCTCTACGCCAAGGTCTTCCCCGCGATAGTACTTGTTTTCTTCTTCTTCTTCTTCTTCTTCTTCTTCTTCTTCTTCTTCCAAAAGAAAAAATCGAAATTACTAAACTGATTGAGTGAAAGCAGATTTTTTTTCAGGTTGATTTAATGCACGAGATGTTTATTGGCAGCACCTCGCGCGTGCCCACCCACTTTCAATCAGCATGATGGACAGCAGCCAAAACACTTTTTTTTCCTCTCTCGACAATATTTGCAAGTCATTAAAAAGTTGACTCCCCAAGACACTAATACTGCGAGAGACAGACCCGCTACATTATTTTATAAGTCACGCGTCGCGTGACACGCGACTCACGGGCGATCTAGCGCCCTGCAATATTTGTTTATTTTCTTCCATGGCTTTTTTTGCGTGCCATTTTTTTCCCCGCCATCAGCCCTATAAGGTGCCGCTGTTTCTCGGCTCATCTCCGACGCGACAGCAACGTCAATACATAACCACCAGCCGCGCGACAAAAGAAAAGAGAGAAGAAACAACACAAATCAAAGTCTATAAAAGGAATAAAAAGAAGATAGGGAAGAGAGTGATCCGCCAGGTGATCGCATTGTTGGCGGTGCCGCCCTGCTCCGCCCAGCCCTGCGCTGCGCTGCTCCACTGCGCTTCAGGCGGCCATGTATAATGATATCGCTGCGATCAACAAGTGTGCATGGCACTGAAAAAAAGGGGAGCCTCGCAGGCAAAACGAAGTCATCTTTCTCGTTCAACTTGGCGGTGTCAAAGCAGGCTCAATAAAGACGCAGCATAGCGTTTTTTCGTCATCGTTCTTTTTGTTTTCCAGCGGGCTAAACCAATTACCGCGGATTCGCGAAACTGGCGCCCCGTGGGCCTTCTGTTCCCACGAACACGGAGGCCTCCGCGAGGCCGTTTCGGCGTTGCCTCGACGCCGAGGCCGTCTAAATGTGACGCGTCGGCGAACAGAAAACGGCAGCGCGGGGCTCCAAAAGACAGAAACCGCGGGAAACACGAAAACGAGGCGGACGGAAACGGTGATGCATTGGGAAGGCAAGGCGGGGCGACCTCGCGTCGGAGAGCTAGGCCGAGCTAGGCCGTCTGATTGATCGGCTAGACGACGCCAACGCCTAGACCCAAGCCTAGACCTAGACATGACGCGCCGGCCACGCCCCCGCCAGCCACCGTACAAGGCAGCCGCCCGGCGCAATGCCAATTTCGGCTAATTGAACGTAGTCGCAATTTCTAGACATTTGTTACCGTTTTGACCAACTTCGCGGCAATACTGCTCCCTTACTAAGGCGGGAAATCGCACTCCGCTATGCATTAGGAAACACTAAAGACCGCCTACCGTTGAGGGAGTAAGATTTCCCGCCATGGATTGGACGCAGTAGCCGCTTAAAGTCAGCCCAAACCTCGTTACTTTGACTTAAAATGTAAATATTTTCATTTTTTTTTTACGTAGGTTGCTTTTTTCAAAACAGCATTTTTATTCAAGTTTCAAGTTGGGGGTTCCAACTAGCAGCCTCGTGGTGGCTTCATATCCGTATCTTAGACGGACAAATGTCGAAATTTTACTGGTAGACGCTAGACAACAGTACCACCAAGGGCAACAAAATTTAAAAAAAAAAAAAAATCGCACGATACACTCCACAGGTGTGCCAAATTGCGAAAAAAATAAAATGGCGAGTTCCCGGGGAGAAAAATCTATGTCATCCCATGCATGCGTCGGCCCATTGTCGAACACGCGCGTGCCGCTTGTTTCCTCACTCGCACTCACACGCTGGCGCGCCATGGAGCGCCATGGAGCGCCACGGAGCGGCGCTTTCGTCTCTCTCGCACTCATGGCCGTTCCGCAGGAGTGCGAGAGAGACAGCGTCACCGGTTCGGAATCGGCGCGCTCCAGCAGACTCCAGCGGGCTGCACTAGGCTGCACGGGAACGGGGCGTTACGAGTGCGATATGTATCGGGGCGCTTGATGGTGCCGGAGTGCTTTGCATGTGGCGGACAACGAGAATCGTGTCGGCTAGACCGCGCCAGGCCAGACTGGCACATGCCGGCCGGGTCAGGCATTGTCGGGGCCCAACCTGTTTTTTCGCGCGGCCTAGCTTACGACCGACCGCCGCGTGAACTCTCCACGCACGCCTTGTTTACAGATTCAGGGTCACTCTCTTGCTTGCAGCCGCGGCGTGCACGGAAAGAAACGTGTTCTCAATCCGAGAGCATACGCCATCCAGGAATGCAAAATCCTCTCGGATTGAGAGCTTAGTTTTTTCAGTGCAGCCGATTCCCTTTTCCACAGTTCGGACTGTCACACAGTTGGCCAGAAGACCGGTGGCGGCGGTCAAAATCCCGGAGGCGTTTTGAGCTCCAGAGTCGCTAAACAGGACTCGAACCGAACGTGTGACCCGGAGTGACCCCACCAACCAATGGATTCCTCGTTCGGAGAGCAATCCATTGGTAGGGTCACACGTTCGGTTGGTCCGGGATTTTGACCGCCCCCACCGGTATTCTGGCCCACTGCGCCATGCCAGCTCACTCTGCACTGCGCGCTGCGCTGCGTCGCGGCGGACAGGCGCGGCGGACAGGCGCGGCCGGCATCCTGAGAACCGCGGCGACCGAAGAAGCCACCGTAAACGTCCTCCGTCTCCGGCCCGAAAAGGTCATGGAGCTGGGGAGGATGGCGGAGGGCCGGGCCGGGCCGCCACGGCCGAGCTAGGTAGCGGCAGCAGCATGGCAGCAGGAAGGACGGCGTTCCTGTTCTTGTCATAGATAGGGCGTGTCACACGAGTGTCACAACGCGGGCCTGAATCAGAAAAAGGGCGGCGGCACGCGAAATGCCGCCGTGCGACGCTGCCGCTGCCCCGCCGCCCCGCCCCGCCGCTACCGACACAGACGCACGTTTTAATTAATCTCAAGGAAATGGGAGAGTTTCTCTCGGCCAGGGCGGTGCCGCGCTGCCGCCGTGCCGCCGTGCCGCCGCGGGGGCCACGCCGTTAGGCAGTGTTCGCGGCGTGCGACTCGCAGCCCGTCGCAGCGCCGTCCTCGCGGTCCTCGCGGTCCTCGGCCGCAGAACCGCGCGGTGGTCGTGCCGGTGTAAGCGGGATATCCTACTCCCCGGATTGAGTTACTCCCCAGTACACCATCCCTAGGGACAATGTACTCCCCCCTTAGGGAGAGTACACCATCCCTGGGGATAGTGTACTCCCCTACCTCGAGAGGGGGGGAGTACATTGACCCTAGGGATAGTGTACTCCCCCGGGAGTACACTATCCCTAGAGTGAAGGTACTCCCCCTCTCTTGAGGGGGGAGTACATTGGCCCTAGGGATGGTGTACTCCCCCACCAGCAGGGGAGTACTTGGTCCCTAGGGATAATGTACTCCCCCAAATAGCAGACGTCATAGGGCAGATGCCGTTGTCGGGTTGGTTGGGTTGGGTTTTCCTTGCATCGACGGAAGGCTACTTAATATTCTAAATCTAAACTGTCCAACCAATCCTAACCAAACCTAACGGGCTCGGGATAGATCTTACTCTACTCGCGACGGATGTTACCCTACTCTCGACAGATATTATAATCAAACATAATGGTCCAACCAGTCCTAACCTAACGGGCTCCTCACAGATCCCAAGGGCGCCGGATGTGGGGTGCGGGGGGGGGGGGGGGGGGGGGGCAACGGTAGGCAACCCAACAATTTTTCATAAAAATTTCGCCCCCACCCACCAGAAAGTACTTCCGGCGGCCCTGGACGCTGGCACAGCCTCGCTGTTTGACGCTGGCACAGCCTCGCTGTTTGACGCTGGCACAGCCTCGCTGTTTGACGCTGGCACAGCCTCGCTGTGTTAGGCTGGCACAGCCTCGCTGTTTGACGCTGGCACAGCCTCGCTGTTTGACGCTGGCACAGCCTCGCTGTGTGAGGCTGGCACAGCCTCGCTGTGTGAGGCTGCGCTGTGTGAGGCTGGCACAGCCTCGCTGTGTGAGGCTGGCACAGCCTCGATGTTTGACGCTGGCACAGCCTCGCTGTTTGACGCTGGCACAGCCTCGCTGTTTGACGCTGGCACAGCCTCGCTGTTTGACGCTGGCACAGCCTCGCTGTTTGACGCTGGCACAGCCTCGCTGTTTGACGCTGGCACAGCCTCGCTGTGTGAGGCTGGCACAGCCTCGCTGTTTGACGCTGGCACAGCCTCGCTGTTTGACGCTGGCACAGCCTCGCTGTTTGACGCTGGCACAGCCTCGCTGTTTGACGCTGGCACAGCCTCGCTGTTTGACGCTGGCACAGCCTCGCTGTTTCACGCTGGCACAGCCTCGCTGTTTGACGCTGGCACAGCCTCGCTGTTTGACGCTGGCACAGCCTCGCTGTTTGACGCTGGCACAGCCTCGCTGTGGGAGGCTGGCACAGCCTAGCTGTTTGACGCTGGCACAGCCTCGCTGTTTGACGCTGGCACAGCCTCGCTGTTTGACGCTGGCACAGCCTCGCTGTTTGACGCTGGCACAGCCTCGCTGTTTGACGCTGGCACAGCCTCGCTGTTTGACGCTGGCACAGCCTCGCTGTTTGACGCTGGCACAGCCTCGCTGTTTGACGCTGGCACAGCCTCGCTGTTTGACGCTGGCACAGCCTCGCTGTTGGACGCTGGCACAGCCTCGCTGTTTGACGCTGGCACAGCCTCGCTGTTTGACGCTGGCACAGCCTCGCTGTTTGACGCTGGCACAGCCTCGCTGTTTGACGCTGGCACAGCCTCGCTGTTTGACGCTGGCACAGCCTCGCTGTTTGACGCTGGCACAGCCTCGCTGTTTGACGCTGGCACAGCCTCGCTGGTTGACGCTGGCACAGCCTCGCTGTTTGACGCTGGCACAGCCTCGCTGTGTGACGCTGGCACAGCCTCGCTGTGTGACGCTGGCACAGCCTCGCTGTGTGAGGCTGGCACAGCCTCGCTGTGTGAGGCTGGCACAGCCTCGCTGTTTGACGCTGGCACAGCCTCGCTGTTTGACGCTGGCACAGCCTCGCTGTTTGACGCTGGCACAGCCTCGCTGTGTGACGCTGGCACAGCCTCGCTGTTTACGCTGGCACAGCCTCGCTGTTTGACGCTGGCACAGCCTCGCTGTTTGACGCTGGCACAGCCTCGCTGTTTGACGCTGGCACAGCCTCGCTGTGTGAGGCTGGCACAGCCTCGCTGTTTGACGCTGGCACAGCCTCGCTGTTTGACGCTGGCACAGCCTCGCTGTTTGACGCTGGCACAGCCTCGCTGTGTGAGGCTGGCACAGCCTCGCTGTTGACGCTGGCACAGCCTCGCTGTTGAGCTGGCACAGCCTCGCTGTTTGACGCTGGCACAGCCTCGCTGTTTGACGCTGGCACAGCCTCGCTGTTTGACGCTGGCACAGCCTCGCTGTGGAGGCTGGCACAGCCTCGCTGTTTGACGCTGGCACAGCCTCGCTGTTTGACGCTGGCACAGCCTCGCTGTGTGACGCTGGCACAGCCTCGCTGTTTGACGCTGGCACAGCCTCGCTGTTTACGCTGGACAGCTCCGTTTGAGCTGGCACAGCCTGCTGTTTGACGCTGGCACAGCCTCGCTGTTTGACGCTGGCACAGCCTCGCTGTGGAGGCTGGCACAGCCTCGCTGTTTGACGCTGGCACAGCCTCGCTGTTTGAGCTGGCACAGCCTCGCTGTGTGAGGCTGGCACAGCCTCGCTGTTGAGCTGGCACAGCCTCGCTGTTGAGCGGCACAGCTCGCTGTTGAGCTGGCACAGCCTCGCTGTTTGACGCTGGCACAGCCTCGCTGTGGGAGGCTGGCACAGCCTCGCTGTTTGACGCTGGCACAGCCTCGCTGTGTGAGCTGGCACAGCCTCGCTGTGGTGAGGCTGGCACAGCCTCGCTGTTTGACGCTGGCACAGCCTCGCTGTTTGACGCTGGCACAGCCTCGCTGTTTGACGCTGGCACAGCCCGTTGCGCTGGGTGTTGACGCTGGCACAGCCTCGCTGTTTGACGCTGGCACAGCCTCGCTGTTTGACGCTGGCACAGCCTCGCTGTTGACGCTGGCACAGCCTCGCTGTTTGACGCTGGCACAGCCTCGCTGTTGACGCTGGCACAGCCTCGCTGTTTGACGCTGGCACAGCCTCGCTGTTTGACGCTGGCACAGCCTCGCTGTTTGACGCTGGCACAGCCTCGCTGTTTGACGCTGGCACAGCCTCGCTGTTTGACGCTGGCACAGCCTCGCTGTGTGAGGCTGGCACAGCCTCGCTGTGTAAGGCTGGCACAGCCTCGCTGTTTGACGCTGGCACAGCCTCGCTGTGTGAGGCTGGCACAGCCTCTGGGACTTGTGTGAGGCTGGACAGCCTCGCTGTGTGAGGCTGGCACAGCCTCGATGTTTGACGCTGGCACAGCCTCGCTGTTTGACGCTGGCACAGCCTCGCTGTTTGACGCTGGCACAGCCTCGCTGTTTGACGCTGGCACAGCCTCGCTGTTTGACGCTGGCACAGCCTCGCTGTTTGACGCTGGCACAGCTTCGCTGTTTGACGCTGGCACAGCCTCGCTGTTTGACGCTGGCACAGTCCTTTAGGCCTAGCACAGCCTGCTGTTGACGCTGGCACAGCCTCGCTGTTTGACGCTGGCACAGCCTCGCTGTTTGACGCTGGCACAGCCTCGCTGTGTGAGGCTTGCACAGCCTCGCTGTTTGACGCTGGCACAGCCTCGCTGTTTGACGCTGACAGATCTTACTCAACTCGCGTCAGATCTTAACCTACTCTTGACTCTTCCCTTCTCTTGGAAGGGGAGAACATGTACTCCCATGCTGGTAGGGGAGTACAATATCCCTAGGGACCAAGTACTTCCCTGCTAGTGGGGGAGTACATTGGCCCTAGGGATGGTGTACTCCCCCGGAGGAGTACACCATCCCTAGGGACAGTGTACGCCCCCCTTAGGGATAGTACACTGTCCCTAGGGATGGTGTACTCCTGGGAGTCAATGGTCACGAGAGTATAATGCCCCGCCCAGACCTGCTAGGCTGCTGGCGCTCCGGCGCCTCCGGGCCGCCAAGCCTAGGGCCGCGTCAACCATTCATGGGTGCTTGTTTCACCCGCGCGGCCGCGGCCTCCACGCCGATGACTGAAATCGAACCGCGACGGCATTCCTGGGCTCTCTCTAGGCTCTAGCCTCGGCGCGGGGTGCGGGGAGGGTGCGGGGTGGGTAACCACGACGGCAAACACTCCATCATGCGTGGGGCTGGCTGCTTGGCTGGGCCGCGCGGTGGTCCGCGACCGCAGAGGCAGGTCCACGATGCGCTTGGATGTTCGCCGAGCTCGCCGTGTTCGCAGTGGCGGTGCACGGGGCACGTTCACGGCGTGCTTGGCGTCGCGGCAACCCATCATCGGCTGCCCTCATTAGGCGGCCGCGATGCAAAGCAACAACCCGCCGGGAGATCGAGAAGGGCCTCGGCTTGGTGTGGGACGCCCCATGAGTGCGAGAGAGACAGAGCGACGGCACCAGCCTGCCGGCGGGCCGCGGTGTGACCTGCCGGCCTGCGAATCCCGGGGCCCGAGGTTCAAGGCGGCGCGGCTTTGCAGTGCTTTGCAGTGCTTTGCAGTGCTTTGCAGTGCTTTGCAGTGCTTTGCACTGACCCGAATCCGAGTGAGCGGCCGAGCGGCCCGAGGGCCGAGCCGACGGCCTTCCACTGCAGTCGCAGTGCCGCACAGTGGGCCAGAAGACCGGCGCCGACGGCCAAAACTCTAGACGCGTTTCGAGCTCCAGAGTCGCTAAACAGGACTCGAATCAAACGTGTGACCCCACCAATGGATTCCTCGTTCGGAGAGCAATCCATTGGTGGGGTCACACGCTCGGTTCGAGTCCCATTTAGCGACTCTGGAGCTCGAAACGCGTCCGGGATTGTGACCGCCTCCACCCGGGCGCCCGGCCGGTAGGCTACGCGGTGCAGCTATGTGCCCGGCGGGGCGGTCTATCCCCGACTCGACGGGCGCTCTTGGCAGCCTCTGGCTCGCCGCCACAAATACTCGTCAAGCCGACAGACGCTGTTAACGGGGGAAATAACGCAGGGCGTGGCGTCGGTCCTGAGATGCGATAACTCGTTGCGTGCCGGGCCAGGCCAAGCTGCCAGGCCAGGCTGTGCCCGCCCATCAGCGGCGGGGTCCTCCGGGACTCGGGACTCCAACCCCCGAGGCCAGGGCAGTGCCGGCCGGGGCCCGGCGACCACATACGGCAGACTGATTCCGAGAGCCTGTTTCGTCGCTCTGTCTCTCTCGCACTCATAGAGCGCGCCCCCTAGGTGCGAGAGAGACGGAAACGACTCTCGGAATCAGTCTGTGGCTGTGCTCGGCACGGCCCGGTCGGCAATCTGAATACAAAGCCCGTGCATGCCTAGGAAGCTGCGTCCGAAAGCGGGGCCCTGCTCGGTACTCCCGGGGAATCCTTGGGCCTGCTGGGGCCGACTGGGGCCGCCTTGGGCCCCGCGGTGGGGCACCATGGAGCGCGCGTTCGGACGCGGACACGCGGACATGGCAGCGCGCCCCTGCGGCCCCTGCGGCTGCAGAGCGAACCGAGGACCGAACCGAGAACGGAACGAAATGCCACGGGCCGCCTTGGACAGGGGCCATGACATTGCCTGGAAGGCAGGCAGGCAGGCAGGGACGGGGCGGCGGCCGATGGCTTCGGCCCGACTCACGCACACATGCACAAACACACGCAAACACACACACACACACACACACACACACAGAGAGAGAGAGAGAGTGTGTCACGCGCGTGTCATGAACCGCAGGGGCGCGCCGACACAAAAGACAGTGCACTTAGCACCGTCCCAGCAAATTCCTCTTGGCGGCCAGGCATTCCTTTTTCGAACGTCACTGCCGCAAATTGGGGACAGTCGTGAAGTCGCGAAAAGGAAGGAACAAGCGAACGAACGAACGCGCGCCGCCCGCGGAGGCCGTCAAAAGTGGCGCGTTCTCCGCGGCGTCCACAGTGCACGTAACACGCGGCCGGACACGCGGCTGCTCGCAGTTAGTGCGCGGCGCGGCGGCGCGGTCCCGCGGCCCGAACCAGCTCGGACAATTAAAGGAAAGTGCGGCAGGGCGGCTCATGACAAACAACAACAACAACCAGCATATGCAGCTTTCGCTGGCAGTCTTTGGTGAGTTGACCCGCGAGGTGGAGGCAGGAGCGGGAGAGGGGGCCTGGGCTGGGCTGGGCTGGGCTGGGCAGCCTGCCCCACTGGCGCTCTTGGCTGGTCCACGGCCCCTTGGCTGCTCCGAGAATGCCCAGGCCTCTCTCTCTCTCTCCCTCTCTACGCCCCCGCGTGTCAATTCAACACCCAGCTGACTTCGAAAAAAATATTTTCGCATCGACACTAAGCTTGTCGGTAACAAAATAACCCTGAATCCGATCCACAGGTGGTGTAACGTTTCGGAAACTATTCGAGGTCAAATTTCTGCCGCTGCTGCTGCAGCTGCTTCGCGAAAGAGCCTCCGTGACGGGTTCGCTTTTCCGAGGTGAGCCGGTCGGGTCGCCTGGTCCACTTGCCGGCGCGGCTAGGTGCCGGGAGGACGGGCGCGAGTACGAGTACCTCGAGTGCCTCGAGTGCCTCGAGTACCGAGCAAGTCGAGCAGGCGGTCAGCCCGCGCACCCAAGGCGAGCCGGCCGAGAGGCGGCCGAGAGGCAGCGCAGCGGGGAGCGTGACAGAACGGCGTGCATGACGGGGTGCCTCTCACTGGACACGAACACACGGACGCGGTACGCGTCGGTACGCTGTGGGCGTCGCGGCGGCGCACAGTGGGCCAGAAGACCGGTGGCGGCTGGCCAAAGCTCTTGACGCGTTTTGAACTGGGGGGGGGGGTCACAGGTTCGGTTCGAGTCCCATTTAGCGACTCTGGAGCTCAAAACGCGTGACGAGTTTTGGCCGCCTTCACGGGTCTTCTGGCCCACTGTGCGGTGGCGAGCTCCCAGTGTGGAAATACACGAGACGGTGAACATTTTCCAAGTCCCAGCCACGACGATAAATGCACAGTGGCCAATCGGAGCGCCTTCCTTCCGCGGATGCTAAGTGCGTTGGTTTGGAACGCAATCGCCCTGTCGGCGAGTCCGAGTCCAGAGCCGAGCCTGACGAGACGAGACGAGACGAGACGGCCGGCGGCGAGGCGAACTGCTTGATCAGTGCGCCGTTTACCCCCGTGCCCAGCAGGGCCCTGCAGGGCCCCGTCTCTCTCGCACCTCACCGGGACGCCCAGTGAGCAAGAGAGAGACGGAATGACTTGCCCTGCAGCTAGCCACTTCATCCTGGACTGATTGCCCTGCAAACCAACACGACAATCTGCAGCAATGGAGGCAGGCGGCCGAAACGAGCGCAGGGCGCGGGGAGGGGAGCACCCCCTGACAGTGGGCCAGAAATCGCAGCCGCCTGACAGTGGGCCAGAATTCGCAGCCAGCTGACCGTGCACCAAAAATCGCAGCCCCCTGACAGTGCACTAGAATTCACAGCCAGCTGACAGTGCACCAGAAATCGCAGCCGCCTGACCAAGGGGTACCCAACTCAAGATAATCATTGCACGTCTAGTTGGTAATCAGTGAAATAATCAACATCATCCAATGAAATGACAATCATACTTTCGGGGATTCAATCACTTTTGACCATTTTTGCGAGACCACTGCTTCCAAACTATCAGCGGTCAAAGCCTTCCCGAGGAGGGGCATAAAAGAGTAGGGTCTTCAGAATAGTAAGGCGTCGAGGGAGGCCTTTGACCGCAACTAAATTGGATGCAGTGACCGCTCAAAGTCAGCAAAAACAGTAATTTTCTGAAATTCATTCACTGTTTGGCTATTTTTGCGAGACCACTGCTCGCAAACTATCAGCGGTCAAAGCCTTCCCGAGGAGGGGCATAAAAGAGTAGGGTCTTCAGAATAGTAAGGCGTCGAGGGAGGCCTTTGACCGCAACTAAATTGGATGCAGTGACCGCTCAAAGTCAGCAAAAACAGTAATTTTCTGAAATTCATTCACTGTTTGGCTATTTTTGCGAGACCACTACTCCTAAATTATCAGCGGTCAAAGCCTTCGCGAGGCAGGGCATGAAAGAGTAGGGCCTTCAGAATAGTAAGGCGTCGAGGAAGGCCTATGACCGCAACTAAATTTGACGCAGTGGCTGCCCAAAGTCACCAATATTGAATTTCCGACACTTTAACAGCTTTCCGAGGTTGGCGCTCAAATAATCCCCAATATTTCCCAATAATCAACATAATAACCTCCTATAATCAGTGATAAATAATAAAATAATCAAAAGAAATCACATGTAATCATACTCTAAATATAATCAGTGTACAGGAAAATCTTGAGTTGGTACCCCTTGCGCCTGACAGTGGGCCAGAAATGGCAGCCACCTGACAGTGCGCCAGAAATCGCAGCCGCCTGACAGTGCACCAGAATTCGCAGCCAGCTGACAGTAGGCCAGAAATCACAGCCGCTTGACAGTGGGTCAGAAATGGCAGCGCCCCGCAGCCACGTCCTTCGGGGACGCCCCCCCGCGAAAATAAAAGACGGCGCTGCTAGCCTTGCCGCCTCGCCTTCAGTCCTGCAGTCCCACGTCGCGGCGTCGCGGCCGCAACAGAGCAATTCAAGAGCAGCCAAGCCCTGCGCCGCCACCGCCACCGCCTCGGTGACCGCCTCGGTGACCGCCTCGGTGACCGCGCTGCCCCGGCCAGGCCGCCCCGGCCACCGTCGCGGACAATCATGCGACCCAATCCGCCGACGCAGAGTCGTGCCGCGAGCACCGGCCGCGCGGCCACCGCCTGGGCACCGCTAGGGCTTTGCTCGTTGTAATGACGCGCCTGATGGCCGTCTTATTGGACAAGCTCGTCGTGGTGCACCACGGCGGCGCGCGGTGGCGCAAGGCGCGCGACGCGAGGGCGTTGTCGCCGCGTTGTCGCGCAGGGGCACGTAACGGGTTTAATTGCGCGTCACCGCCGCCCGAAGGTCCGTTTCGTCGCTCTGTCTCTCTCGCACCCCCACGGGGCGCCCCGTGAGTGGGACAGAGACGGAGCGAGTCCAGCGGCTGACCGCGCAGTGACGTCGAGGCACGCGGCGCATTCGGAAGAGCACCATACACGGTATCAGCTTTTTTCCCGGACTGCTTTCTAGCGCGCTATACTAGTACTCGCGAGCCATCATGCCTCGTGTGCGTGTTGTGATTCGATTCTGGATCGTGAGCCCCCTCCCCGTGGCTATGCGCTAGGCGGCTCCAGGGGCCGGCGAGCTGGCTAGAGAGCACGATACTGCTACACTCACACAAGTGCAGCAGCATGCACCGGTCCCATGCAGCAGGTAAAAGTGGACAATCATACCCACAAGGCCCACAAGTGGGAGGAGCGAGAGGAACGCCCCCCACCCCGCCGGGCGACCCGCAGTGTGCCTGACCAGCCTCAAACGCCGCATTCAGCACACACACACGCACACTCACACATTTCAGATCGATGTGACGGCGGCAGGGCGATGCAACAAAAGCAAAATCGCTAACGACAGTCACGCCTCGCTGGCTCCGCTGCCCCTTCTTCTCCAATCTGTCTGTCTGCCTGCTGTCCGTCAGTGAGTCTGTCTTTTTACCGCCGTCGCGGCTGCATTTCGGCGGAAACGAGAGTGATGAGTCACTCGCGTCGCGGGCGGCGTGCGGATGACGCGCGGCACGCGGACGGGCGGAGACACGGAGACGGCGGCGGAGACCTGGACGCGGGACGGGGCCGTGAGGCAGCCGAGAGGCGTGAGCGCGAGCGAGCGCTGGACGCGGGGCTGGACGCCGACACGCGGATGTCGTGTTTTAAGGGGCATCGCCTGCGGTAATTGGGGCGTTCGGCCTCGGGCCGGCTCGAAAAGCAGTCCTCTAGGAGCCTCCGTTGCTGGCGGTGAGCACTCGGCGAGAGCGCACCCGGGCAACAAGCACAACAAACAACGTGAACCTCTGAAGATGCTTTTAGTCCAACCGAGCTTCTCTTGAGTCTTAGCGGGGCACCAATTCGCCAGCAAATGCTGAGCAAGCAGCGCTATGACAATGACCCGACGGCACCGTTGGGCCCGGAGGACACTCCCGGAGGACACTCGGCAGAAGTACCGGAAGTGTACTCAGCCTGCAGCCCTGCAGCGCGGGCTGCTTGGCTGCTTCGGCTATGAGGTTTGCCTCACCTGTGGGGTTAATCCTTTGCAGCTCCAGCTTTCGGGTGTCGCAGACGCACCTCCACGACCACTGACACTACTCAACGACGTAAACACACAGTCATCTTGAGGCGCACGAGCACACAAAGGGCCGCGGGGTGTCCGAGTCACACGCCGGCGTGTGCTGCGGGGCGGGTGCGGGGCCGCCGGGGACACGGTGGGCACGGGGCAGGCCGGGCACGACAGCCGTCGACAAAAAAACTTTGGCACTTGGGCCGAACGAAACACGGAGCGACGCGCTACATGACACGGGGCCTGCCTGGCGGTGAGGCTGAGCCCTTGTGGCCGCGCTGCAGAGGCTCGGCTCGGGCCGGCCGTCGGGCATCCATGGGCCGCACTCACGCCCCCCACCCAAACAGGAAAAAGAAAAAGAAAGGAAAAAGACGCTGGCAGGTAGAGGAAGGCAGGTATGCACACACACGCCCTTGACGTCACGACGCCCAGGGCAGCCAACGTTGCGGCGCGGTTTGGGACGGTTCGAGGGGGTCGCGAGGCGCGCGGACGGCGCTATGGGGGTTGACGGCGTCCTCGGAGGACGGCGGGGTCGTCGCGGAGGACTCGGTAGACCCGGCGCGTGGGTCTGGCGTCCTGGACAAGTTCGCTGGCACTGGCCCGACTTGCGTTGCGTCGTTCAGAGGTTGGCTGCGCCGGAGCCGAGCCGGAGCGGCGCGCCGCGTCCCCCACCCCTTTGGGCCCCGCGCCCCGCGTGCCGGCAGTCCGGCCCAGCCCGGCAGTCGGAGAGCGCGGAGCACGAAGCGCCTAGAGCCGGTCCGGTGCGGCCCGGTGCGAGGAGCACCTGGCTACTCCCACCACCAGGAGGTGGAGGAGGCCGATGACACGGGGAAGAGGCCGGGCTGGCGACGGGGACGGGGGCCACAAGGGGCAGAGAGGGGACGCCGCGGTGAGGTTCCTGGGCCTTGTGAGGACCGGCCCGTCTAGATAAGGGCCTTCTTGGCGGCGGGGAGCCCCGCTTATCACCAGGACGTGACACACGCGACGGGGCTCACGCCCACGGGGCCCTGTGTCCACGCCGCCTCGCCGCCACCTTGGCCGGCAACCCTTCTGGCTGCCCACGCTCACGCCTTACGCCGCGCTGCGCTGCCGGACCCTTGATCAAATAAATCTCACCTGGCAGGCCCGCGCGGATCAATGGCTCCGACTCGGCGGCCCACAGCGACGGCGTCTTCTTGATGACGTTGTTGTTGTTGCTGCTGATGAGGCTGGTGCGCGGCGGGAGCGCGGGCCGCTCGGAACAGGTGTTGTCACCTCCCATGGCGCTGGCGGCATCGTCGGCGTCCTGCTGACTCTGCGGCACCGCCGGGGCGCCGACGCTCACCTCCGCCGCATTCTTCTGCAACAGAACAGCCAGATTAATCAACGCCACGATTTTCCGTTGGCCCCTTCGCCACGCTCGCGAAATCGCAGAAAGAAGGGGGGGGAGCGAGCGCGCCGGCGGGAATTTTTATTTCGAGCAGGGTAGCAGGTAGGTAGACACACGGGGGTGGGGGCGGTGTGGGAACCACTAGAAACAGAGCGAGGCAGTCGACTGGGAACCAGCTGAGAGGCCCAGGCCGGCAGGGCAGGGCTGGCGAGCTGGCCACTCCACCCGCCACGCCGCCCGCCACGCCGGCCAGGACTTCCGGTCCGGGTCTGCCAGTGTGTGGCCCGCCACGGCACCTGTTGACTGCACCTCTTTGGCGACTGCTGGAAGTGGCAGGCCGACGGCCCGGCCACGGCCCAGCCCGCCCATGGCGGCACGGCGGCACGGCGGCGCGGAGAAACCTTCCAGGACGTCGCGCAGGACGCAGGACGTCGTCCTCCGCGGCCGGGTGTACCATTAGCGGGACTAGAGAGCCTGAAACGACGCACCGCGGACTGCGACGCACGGCTGCATTTGGCACGCTCCATCGAAGGGCTTGCTCGCCGGCGCGAGGGAGGGACCGGTTGTGCAGCAAGCCGTTCAGGAGGCTCGCCGCGCGTGGCGGACGGGGCGGACGCGATGCGCGACGCGACTGTGTCAACAACGAGGACGCGCCGCGGCGACAGGCAGGCCGTCATCGGCCAGGCCGCGAGATCTTGGACCACAGCATTCTGAAAAGGCACCCGTGACTTCCGAAACAACAAGTTGACTTTGGAAAGGGCGCGCCCCGCGGGCGGCACACCGCCACGCACACCACGTCTGAAGTCTGAGCAGAGCACAGCACGCAGTCCACGCAGTACGCGTGCCAGGTCGGAGAGTCGGCGTAGTGCAGGGCCGGCCCGGCCCGCCCGTTCACACCACCATTAAGGAGAAAGGGGCGCGTCAAACAATACGCCGCCAAGTCCATGCTGCCAGCAGTGCCAGCAGTCCGCCAGGCCGCAGCAGACTGATTCGCTCTGTCTCTCTCGCACCCATAAGGGACGCCCCATGAGTGCGAGAGAGACAGAGCGACGAAAAGGACTCTCGGAATCAGTCTGCAGGACCGCCACTCGCGAGCCGTCAGAGGGCCGGCCGCACAATGGACGTGCGAGAGGGTAAGCACTTGCTGAGTGCAGAGAGAGAATTATTACTATCTATGAATGTTGCGAATGGTACCGAGAGTACTTGTAGATATTTTTACGGAAACAAGAGACCATCAATGAAACTAGTGACCATGTTCAAATATTATTAGCAGTATTGCCGCAAAGTTGATCGAAACGGCGACCAATGTCTGGAACTCGTGATTTGGCTAACTTTGGCGACCTCTGCTTCGAATCTAAGCCCTCTGCGCGGTCACGGCGAACCAGCCCGCCACAACGTGCACATAAACTGGCCGCGGCGACAAGCACGTCGTTTGCTCATCCTTTGCTCCTTTCTGGGGACAATATGCGTGCGAGGCGGGGATGCGGTGGAGTGGCCGGTTGGCCGGCCTGCGTCTGGACGGAGGACATGGCGGCGCCCACGGCCCGCGGCCCGGCCGACGACGACACCGACATCGCGGACGTGGTGCACGGTGCTGCGTCTTCGGCCTCCCGCCGCGCGTTGCGTTGTGTGTGCGTTCAAAGGCAAAACTAACTCCGCGGATTAACGAGACAGGCCGATGAAAGCGGCCGCGGCCGCGGTGGGTGGACTTGTCTATTGGCGTCCCCGTTCGCGCGCTGCCCGCCTTGCATGCCGCCGCTCGCCCACGCGGCCCCGCCCCGCCCCGCCCCGCCACGCCTCGCGCTGTCAGGCCGGCGTCATCGCGACCACTTTAGTGCGCCCCCTACACAGGGCGGGGAACGCGGCTGCCAAAAAAACGGAGTCTCCGCGCCAAATTTGCGGTGGGGCGGAGACAACCCCTTTCCGAAACGAGAAACTTACCGCCGACAGCGCGCTGTTCTCTTCCGCTTGCTGCACGTTCACATTCTTCGTCTGCATCCTCGGTGCGCGACGCGAGGACGTCCCCAGGCCTCTGCAACAACACAACAACAACGCCCTGTAGTGCGCATCAGAAAGGCCGGGCGGCCGGCGAGCGACTCCGGGCGCGGAGAGCGCCGTGCGAGTAGGCAGCCCAACGTGCATCTGTGGTCTGCGGCCGCGCTGTGCCGGGGGCCGCCGCCGGCCGGCGCCGCGCCCGAGGACCCCGTCGACCTCCACCTCCGGGGCTGTGCTCGCTGTGCTGTGTCAGACGGGCTCCTCGGTCGCTTCAAGCCCCAGGTGCAAAGCCAGTGCCGTGCCGACACGTCGCGGATGAACTTGCCAGGTTTTCATCCCGAGTCGTGGCCGTCGCCTTTCGCCCAGACGCGGCAGTCCAACACTTCCAACACTGCAGCGCCGCCGCGAGACTCGCGAAGCGGCAAAGCCCTTTCCCGTGAATATTCATATGCAGCGCTCCTTTCCCGTCGTGACGGGCGAAGGGCAATTAGGGCAAACACTCTGCAGTGGCGGACAGGGTAATGCCGCGGTAATAACAGCCCGCAATCTGTCCGGCCGGCCGGCTGGCTCTTGCGCCGATATTTACCCATTCATATTTCCGTTTCCGAAATCGGGAGAGGCGGCGCGCCGCGGGGATTCGAACTGCGGCTTTTTATGATGATGCCCGTTTAGGCGCGACCCCCGACACGCTCCGTGCGCGGCACCGTGGGAGTTCGCGAGGAGCGGGCGTTTCGAGCGCGAGGGTGCACCCTACCCATCTCCATGTAGCCCACCCCGCCCCGCCCCGCCCCGCCCACGCACATTAGAAATAAAAATTAGGGGAATTGCGAACGAGGCCCCTGCTGGCGCTGGCAGTGTGCTTCATGAAAGAAGGGCGCCCTTCTCATTGTACTTGCAGTTGCAGCGCTGGTGCTTGAGGCAGCCACGCGCCGCGTGCGGCCGACGTCGACGAGGTGGCTGCGGTCTTGTGTTGTTCCGCTGGTTCCGCCGCTCGTTTGGAGCCTTTGGGGCTCCCGGCGACAAGATGCACGTGGAGCACGCAGAGGCGATGGACACACGACGACCACAGCCTCGGGTGCGCGTGTTCTCGTCGGCGCGGCAGGGAGGCAGGGATCGCCCCACCCGGAGGCCGGGGGCATGGCCTGGCATGGCCTGGCATGGCCGGGGGCAATCCGAAAACTATTTAATACGCCGGTAATGGGGCAGTCTGGCCCCCGGCCCGTCCGGTGCAGTAACTCGTCCGGGGCTCGCATGGGGGCGTGGCCGAGGCCGAGGCCGAGCGAGCGCCGAGCGGGGCCCGACGCGTCGGTATCGGCGTGGCCGCGTCACCGGGACGGTCGACGAGGACGAGGCCCTGGCGAAGATGCCGAGGGTATTGGGCTGTGGGGGTGGGCTGTGGGGTGGGCGTGAGATCTCAGGCCCCTTTCCTCCGCTCTGCCCCCGCGGCCCCCGCCCACTCTGCGACACGCCCCCGGCGCCTGCCGGCCGACGGGGCCCGTCCCGTCCGCACGCCGCCGCTTTTGTTGACGCTCACCGCGTTCCGCGTTTAGTGACGGCCCCCCATCACGCGACATGACGCGCCGCCTCGCTCGGCCGAGTGTTGAGAGGCCGCGCAGGAAGCGAAGGGTAGCACGGAGTAGCACGGAGTAACACGAAGAGGCGGACAGATTTCGGGGTGCTGCGGTGTAGCGGAGCGTGGCATGCCTTGGATGAGGACGGCGACGACGAGGAGAGTTCCAGGGTGGATGTAGGCACCCTCTCGACACCGTCAGCACCTTCTCGTCAACGCGAGAGAGGCAGAGGGACGAAACGGCTCCTCGGAATCGCTTGGTGCCGAGCCGACTCCAAACAAACTGGACGCACCCAGGTCGCAGGTGTGGGCGGCACAGGCCGAACTGTGCTTTCATCCACTCCGTCTCGCTCGCACTCACGGGGCGTCCCGTAGGGGTGCGAGAAGGACAGAGCGACACAGCCCTGTTCGGCCCCGCCTTCAATTTGCGATCGGTAGCCACGGTTTCGGCGTGGAGCTGCTCCTCGCGCTCGTGGACCGCAGCACAGTCCTGGAGCCGCCCTCGCCCTCGCCCTCGCCCTCGCCCTCGCCCTCACCCTCGCCCCCGAGCGGCAGGCCGGTTCCGGACAGCGCTTCTCTCTCGCACTCCCACGCGACGCCCGATGAGTGCGACGGAGACAGCGACGAAAGCACTGTCCGTAACCCACCTTCCGCAGCTCCGAAATTCCAGCAGCGTGGCCACGGCGGCCACGGCCACGGAGCAGCTACTAAATGCTTTTCCCAGAAAGGGGGCGCTAGCGAGTCGAGGTCGAGTCGAGTCGGCGAGGCAAACGGCACCGCGGCATTTACATGGCCGAGTGCAGCAAGCAGCTGCAAGCCCCACAGCCACATCCCGCCTCGTCCCTGTTTTCCAACCTCGGGCAAGCGGTGCAAGCCTGGCCAGCCGAGCCATAGGCCACGCCGGCCACGCCCGAAACGTTTTTTGCCGCGCTCTGCAGGAGTTGTTGGAGTTTCACTGGAACCAATGAGGCAGGCGGCATGCCTCTCCGCCGGCTACGGTACGCCGTACGCCCCTCGCTACTACACCTGGTCAGTGTTAGGTCGGACGCCCAAATTGGACCAATTAGAGGATCTCGGAAAACTGAAGACTCCTTCGCTCCTCGAGCACTGCGCCGCCGCGCCGCTCTGCGGAAGTGGCGTCGGGTTTCTGGGTTCGGGGCACGCCGCCACGCCGCCTTGCACGTGTAGTGTGTGCTGCAGCCCGCCGCACTTGCGTGGCTGCCGAGCCAGGGATCGCTCTGTCACCCACGCACTCTCGGGACGTCCCATAGGGAGAGAGAGACAGAGCGATGAAACGATACTTCGAAACCACTGCTCCACTGCAGCCGCGCTGAATCCGAAAGGCACGTCCGGCCCGGATGCCGCCGACGGTCAAAGGTAACTGCTACACTGCTACTCCAGACTCGAGTCGGTCCGACAATGGAATGTAGCCCAAGTCATGAGCAACAGCCCTCGAGCCAAGTCTTTTTAATTAAAGAAAGAATCATGATGCCCCCCGGAGTGTCTGAGTGTCTGACTCGCGGCGAGGGCGTGCCCGCGCGGTGCCCGCCCCCTCCATATCCTCCACCGGCCGCGACCCGCCGGGCCGGGCGTCGAGGAGTATACAGTATCAAGGCATCAGGCCCCATTCACGGCCCGGGTTGGATCGGGGATCAAATTAGCCGCGCAGTCAGGGGCATAAGCGGCGTGTAAGTACTAAGTACTCGGTGCGCGGCACGCCTCTGGAGCCTCTGGACCTTCCCCGCCACCGCCACCGCCACCGCGGCGTGCGAGTGCGGCGGCACAAACACTAGCATTTGCGCACGCCGGCTGACTAAGCATGTGAACGGGCGGGGTGGGGCGTCCACTTTCAAACCGGCCGCCGCCGGCCTGGCCGAGGGCCTGGCCCCTCCGAGGCGCCGCGGGGGAGATCGCCGCCAGCGTCCTGGCCTGCTCGGCCTGCTCGGCCTGCTCGGCCTGCTCGGCCTGCTCGGCCGCGGGCTTTGCCACGCCACGGGCGCCGCGCCGCCCCCACGACCTGCCTCATCCCGACCCCCGGCCGCCTCGCCGCCTCGCGCGCCGCGGGGGACTCCCTGCCCGGCCGGGCCTCGTCAGGGCGCCGCCGAGAAGGTAAAGGTAATCGGAGGTAAACATGCCGTCGAAGGAGGCGGGGAGGAAGCGCGTTTTGATGGATCGAGTAAGTAGCCGTTTCTTTTTGTGAAATTCACTCGTGCTACTTACAGCTTTGTCAGTCCGCGGCTATTCCGTCCCGTATAAATCCGGTCATGGGTGTTTCACTTCAGTTCACTTCACTACCACGCACTCGCCAGCAGTGCTAGCACACTGCACTGATCACTGTGCCGGGCCGATCACTTCGGGGGCGACGAGGGCGACCCCGACACCGCGCGGGCGGCACGACGGCAAAGGGGAACGGCGACGGACTCGCGAGGCGCCACCGCCATTTCCACGTCCGAGCACTACTTATGAATAACACGCGAGAACCAACAGGTGCCGGCACTAGCAGTTCCAGCACCAGCGATGCGCTGCGCTTGCCGGCTGACGGGAGACTACTGCCTGCTCCCTGCTCTTTTCCCTTGAGTGCTTCACCTCCTGCCGGACGGTACGGGAGCAGCAAGGCAGGGCGGGGCGGGGCGGGGCGGGGCGGGCGGGCGGAGCCGCCAAGGGTCCCTCTGGGTCGGTGGGTCCCTACCGCCTACCGCCCCTACCCAGACGGCAAGCAGGGGGAGGGTTGGGGAGGGGCGGAGGGTCTGCGGCGAACAGGTGAGGCTTTGGGGCTGGGGCTGCATGGCAAGTTTGTGGAAAGGGGGGTGGGGGCACCGGGCACCGTGCGTGTGTGGGGGAGGGGTCTCAACCCAAACGTTCTCGCGTACCAGTTCCTGTGAATCCTCCGACGAGGAAAGGAAGGCAACAAAGTAAGTCGGACGGGTGAGCGTAGTCGTTGACACCCAACACAACGCTCACAGCGCGTGCCCTTCCCTCCCTACAGTGTGTGGCGGAGGTAATGAGTAATGCTGACAAAGGCTGTATTTGCGAGCAGCTTTGTGACCTGACATAATATTTTTTCTGTTAGATTCTTGGTTGAGGGTACGGGTTTGCTCTTACGGAGTGAATCAGTTTCGAAATAAGGATACCAAAATTTTACACTGTCAAAAACTTTTATTGATGCAGTTCTCAAACAATAGTAATAAAAAATAGTAAAGCTCCTTTCATTGACAACCGCAGTACACATAGAGCAATCCAGTCGATGTAGAGACGTTACGCACGATTTGCATGCTTCACAACATCTTAACTCTTAACGTCATAACTTGTGTGCTGTCTACTCTTAGTAAAGGTCTCTGCATGAGTGCATACAATAATTTCTGATATGTCATGAGAAACAAATGGGATTGGCTTCACAAAAGGAATGAATAATCTTTTGTTTTTTTGAAGGATGCAGATCCGTCTGTTTTAATTTTCTGAGACAATTATCTCATCTACAGCCTTGATGTTGACAATAATTATGGTGTCCATAAGCAGTTTAACAAAGACATACTTCCAAGAGAAAGCTTTAAAGTACACTGCAGATATTCTAGACCTGGGCAAGAAATATTGGACAAATATGTACAAAGAATAGCATTTCGCAAATATTTTACACATAACTGCTACACTTAGATGGTAAAGTTAGGAAAATAGATCTAGTAAAAATTGTATTTCTGTTACCATTCACCTTTGAACGTACAAAATCACTTCTCCACTATTCATAAGTCCACAGAGAGAGAGAGAAAGAGAAAGTACCCTCTATTGTTCACATAAAAATATAATTATCTGCATAAGTATGATCAAAATAAATGTACTCAGAGCAGGCATATACAATCTGATGCAAACAAAAACATTCCTTGATTGTTGGCTTGAACCCTGTCTTTCAGGACCCACTGATGACTAGGACACCATGCTCAGGGTACCTAACTATTGCCACAGAGCCCAGTACACAAGCAATGCTAAACTGCAATTGAGGGGAAGAAAATAATAAGATACAACAAAACAGTTCAGTAAAAAGCTTTGTACAAAAGAAAAAGGGGAAAACATGGCATTTAAAAACATAACTGAGAAAACAAAAATGCAATCTACTTAACTTAAAAACAACCACCAACATTTAAAAACTAAAACCCAAGCTTCACAGCAATCAAAATTTCACACCTGTGATGAACCTATTAGAGATACTTGCTCATTCTTAAGAGTTAGGCTCAGACAACCTTTTTGTGCAAATTCTATGATTCACACAAGTAAAGCGTAAGCAAAATTTACAAAGCAATGATTTGTTTTTGTTTTAGAAATAGTAGAAACAATAATTAAAGCTCAAGCTCAAAGGAGTACTAAAGAGAAAAAATGTTAAAGATTTAACAGTGTGAGTAATCAAAATGAAACTCAAATTTCTAATACTAACGTAACACACCACACACAAAATAATTAAAACCAAGCACCCAGTTTATGATTCCTTAAAATGCTGACGTTAAGAACAATCAGAAAAATCTTAATCAAGCAAATAGAAGAGCAATGATCCTAACACATTCTCCACAGATTTACCATTAATATGTACCTGACACACTTCGTTTCAAAGTACACAATCTTACACAACCTGAACACAGATTTTGATGTCAATAATAATAATAATAATAATATTGAAAACACACAAGTATAAGGAATGGGGTGGGGTGGAGGCAGAGGAATATGATAAGGACAAGAGGAGGTGGTCAAATTTATTCTTGAAAATATAAGGATATTCATACAGGGGTCATTATTGAAATACAAGCAGAAACTCTTAAAAATGAAAAAGTGAAAGCTGAAAGCCTATAAGTTCAACTCATTGGTAAAACAGCCAAACTTTCAAACTGTATGTGTGAGAACACATTGGTGTGTCAGATATATAATAATTTGTCACAGTGCAAAGAAAGCTGGTAACTATGGGACACAGCTTACATAAAGAAACAATCTCTTTTCATACCAAACATGCTTAATCTTGCCATATATGGGTATCTTAGTCACATTATTTTACGAGACAGAAAATAAATTGCACAAATTTGTCCTTTAAGGTACATAGGGTTTGAACAGGATCTAATCCAGGTTAGATTGTACATTTCATACCAGTAATGGAATGGCGTGATTTTTTAAAATATATACAAGATTACTCCTAACATTCAAGATTAAGCACATTACATTAAGAATGCAATACCTAGACAAAATTGCACAGCACAAACTTGAAATCTCACCTCATGAATCCTCAAATAAAAACCATCTTGAATCTTTTAAGAATTATTAGCAGAAGCATAAATTTATGAGCACTTGTTCATTACGTTACTAAAGCTTTAATGAAAGATCCTTGCAGAAAAACAAAATTAAATGATGATAATGGATCAGATTTGAAAACAAATAGAAATTGTGATCAGCATTGCATATGCCTAAAGTTGGTTGTAGCTTCTTTAGCTAAGTCATTGCCACATGGCTTTATTTCTAGACTGTAAAAAATATACTTATCAAGCCAAAAGTACCCAAGATACACCTTCCAAGCACATGAATGATAATCATGATTTGGACTTTTCATGGTCAGAACTTATATTCAACCCATTGGCACTCTCCTCAAAAGTGGCAAAGAACTATAAAAACACCGATTCAGCGCAAGTTCACCTAGGTTGATATACAGAAATGTTGCATGCAATCAACTTAAGGGAGTAGAAACTAATGCTTTAGTACAACAATAATTTAGAGCATTATAGAAAATAAATTGGCCATTGAAATCAGTCTTTTAAAAAAGCCTATCCACATGGATTGGAATATTTAAAAAGTTATCATAATTAAAGCTCAAATATCAGAAATGAACAAAGCACAAGATTTAGATTTTTCAGTATTGAGGACTTCATAACACATTATCACAGTTCCTTACTCTTAAACAACAGAAACAAATGTCCTGATGAATTGAGCAAAACAAAATAAGACCAAAGGAGGCATGTACTACTCGCATGCCATAACCACAAAAGCAATATTGGGATGGTAAGATGGAGGGCCAGATCCTCAACATTGAATAACTAAGGGAAATTTGCTACCATGGGCGCCAGAAAAAAAACAACAAAAGAACGAAACATCAAGTAATGCTTATCTCACTGTTTCAAAGAATACGCATTTAAAAAATACACCCAGAGAGAAATTGATTTATGGCTACGAAATAAATACATAACTAGTGTCTCTTTCACAGTAAATACTAAAGATACAATGTAATAAATATAATTTCTTTCTACTTAGCCAAAAGCTTCTAAAACATACACCCCACACACAAAACAAAAATTAAATCTTATAGAACTCAGCCTTATACTTTAACCTTTCATGTTCATGTACTTGAGATCCATATACTAGGCAAGTAAATTTCTATGATGATTTTTTTCCCTTTTCATTAGATATGTGAAGGTGAAGTCTACCGTAGCAAAATCCACTCTGTGAAAACAATCGTTCATGCTAAAAGCTATCATTTTTGTTTGTTTTTGAATTCAGAAAAAAAGTGAATATAAAATGGGTGCCAATATAAGCGCCTTTTCTCAAGAACAATCTCAACTACACATCATAACCTGAATCCTTCCAAAAGGTACTTTGTGTGGTCTAAAACCCCTTTAACATACTGATGAAGCACGTACGATCACAAAATGCTTCAATAACAATAAACAAAGAGGAAAAGGTGAGAGAAAAATAACAATAGTACTCATATTGCACCACGAGAGTCACAGCATTTTTTTTGGCCTGAAATGGCTTGGCAGCACCCTGGATAAGTATTGCTGTCATAGAAGTTCCAGAGCACAACCAGTCAAGACATGGGCAAAATACCCTTATTGATAAATCTGCTGCAGTTCAGTAGAAAAAAAAAATCACTCCTTACGTGCCTTCTTCTTACTCTTCTTAGGCACCTTCTCCGTCCACACATCTGAGAAAATAAAATTGTAAGTTAATACTTGCAAATGCAAAACAGTGACAGTTTAATTTAGAGATGTTGTAGTACACACCACCAAGCTCATCAAATACAGCTCCACTTTCAGTAGCAGCCTCAACATTTCCTGCAAAAGAAAACAAAAAATTGATGTTATTCTACAATGAGGAGAGCAAAACTTGAAGAACCATATAAAACATACCTTCAACTTTGATTGCTGTTTTCTCACTTTCAATAAAGGAAGCGGATTCAGACGCCTTCTTTTTCTTTTCTTTCTTTTCGTCACTCTTGGCTACAGCAGGCTGTGGTGCTGGTTCCTTGGCTGGGGCTGCCTTCTTCTCACTGGATAGGACAAGAAAGCTCTTAGCAAATCAAATAAAAATGCAAAATTTGGTTGGAAAAATTAGAGTATAAATTAAGGAGGGACGAAGAACCTTTTAGCATTGTCCTTGGGAGCTGTCTTCTTTGGGCTGTCCTTGCCTTCTTTGGCAGCAGCAGGCTTCTCAACAGCAGCAGGTTTCTCAGCAGCAGCTGGCTTTTCAGCAGCAATTGGTTTCTCAGCAGCAGCTGGTTTTTCCTCAACGACAGGAACAACTTTAGTTTTGGTCACTTTGGGAGCCTCAGGTGTTGACTTTTCAGCTTCAGCACCTTTCTTGGCTTTCTTTTCTTTAGCAGGGGAGGCAGAGCCGCTTTTGTCCACTGCAGGAAAAAACAAAACATAGAAATTGGTTAGATTAATGAAACCAAATTTAAGTAGCAAATATTTGACAGGGAGTAGCACCTTTCTCCTCTGCTGCAGCATGCGGGCTGGATTTCTTGTTCTTTTTGCCAACCTGTTCCCAACCTGTAAAAAAATTGTTTTGTTGAGAAAGCAATGAACAAACTCGTAGCAACTTGTTTATAAAACCCATTTTAGCATTCTTTTGAGCATTGCTGTTTCAAAAATAAGACAAAATCACAAACCTTCATTATCATCATCATCTTCAAACTTTTCCTGCTTCTTCACTCGCTTCTGAGCTTCCTGCCCAGCTTTCTTGGGAGTTGTTTGCTGCTTGGGAGTTGAAGTTGCCGATTTCTTGGTGGTTGCTCCTTTTTCCTTTTGTTGCTGAGGAGCTGCGTCCTTCTTCTTGGCTTGTTCCTTGGGAGCATCTTTGGGCTGCTGCTTTGGAGATTGCTTTGGAGTCTTGGTAGATTCAGAGTCAGAGGAAGTTTTAGCAGACTTCTCTTTCACAGAAGTGGCATGCCCGTTAGACTGGGACTTCTGCAAACAGGAGTACAAAAGTGATTTTCAAAATGTTTGCATAACGAAAGATTCATTTCGCCCTTTCCATCTGGTTCAGCCTCAAACCATTTCTAGACAAGCTAGTTAGGATTAGAATACTTTCAAAGTCCAACATCTGAGGGCTTGAATGCTTTTGACTACAATGCTAAGACATTATTTTTGCCTCGGGCCACAAAGGAAATAAAATGAAAATTTAAGACTCGAGTATTAGACCTAAGATGAATGAAAAGATTTACAACATACTCTTCAAATAGAAGAGGTGCTGTCTAAGTTCTAGGGCCAGGCCACGGGATAATGGGGTTCGGGCCGGTTGAGGAAAGTATTAACCCCATTAGACATGAACATAAGGAAGGGGATAACAAACCCTTATGGATACTGCATGTGAATACTACTATCCAGGGTTGGACACAAAACACAGTTTTTGAATGAAATCAAAATCAAATGTATCAGTGTAGCGACGTGTACCTTGTCCTTCAGTTTGCGCTTCTTGCCAGCTGGTTTCCGGTCGTCATTTGAGAAAGAAAGCTGATCAAAAGGTGGTTCTTGCGCAGATTTGAACCCGAAAACAAACACAAGAATAGCACAGCTTATCACCACCGCGACGATTCCAGCCGGGAATGCGTATGGCGTGCTGACAACTTCTCGTATTAAATCCATATTGGTCAATAACGAGGAGCTATTCTGAGCATTCACTTCAAGACTTCGACGACAACAGCCCCGTTTCAAGAAGGGCCAGGTGATCCACAAATGTTGATGACGCGTTGGTGACGTAGCAGCAGCAGCCAGCAGAAAAGTTGACGGGGGCGTTCCCTTTCACCAAAGTCCGTTCGACTCGTTCGACCTCATTCTGACCAGGCCAGTCGTAAAACTTCTGATTCAAATTTCCGTTCATTACCACATCGCTTACTAGCTTTTGACCTTTGAAATATACAAATTCTTTAATATTTCTGGAAGAAACCTTGTCAACCCTCATTGATTTTGTCCGAGATATAGAAGTTCTCAGGGAGTAATCTCCGCCCGGTAAGGTGGTAGTCCTGGTGAAAATGATTCACATTCAGATTAAGATACAAAAGAGTAGGGAAGGCTTGCTAAGGTTATGATCGTTTGTACTGCTTGCCAAAACAATCTATTTAAACTTACTTGTTTATTCTAGATGTGTTGATTTAATGACTGTATATTAGCACTTTCATCCGAAGCAATCCATAAGCTTTTTTTCGCCACAATTTACCTTTTTTATAGGGACGTGACTATTCTTGGCGGCGATTGATATGTCATTGTTAAGATGTGGAAGTGTCATAAATGTGGAAAACCTGTGTATTTTGGTAAGTTATTTAGCTGTTGAATGCTTTAGACAAAGCCTTTTCAACACTTTCCCTCCCTATGTATGAAGTTGATCATTGTTACATGTATTGCTTTGTCGTGCATGCACTTTGGATCGCTATATTTTTTTTGTGTTTCTTGTTGTACTATGTACTTTATCTTGATTGTTTATTCATTTCTGTTTGTACTTCTGCCTTTCCTTCAGCTGAGAGAAAACAGTCTTTGGGTTATGACTGGCATCCAGAATGTCTTCGATGTGAGGAATGTGGGAAAAGGTTAAACCCTGGTCAACACGCTGAGGTGGGTATTTGAATTGCCATTGCTTGAATTTTATCTTTAGAAGACTGTGTTACCTATATTACTTGTGTCTTTTGTCTGTAGCATAAGGGTGTACCTTACTGCCATGTGCCATGCTATGGCGCTCTCTTCGGACCTCAACTCTTTGGTCATGGGACCAGAGTTGAGTCCCATACTAGCTTTGGGAAGGTTGAAAATCGTTCAGGGATCCCAAATTTACCGAGGTATCTTATTCTGCTATCCCCTACATTTTTAATATTAAAACATTGAATTGTTTGTTTCTGAACCCCTGTATGTTTCTTTTTTGTCTCTAGGTCTCACCTTGACTCAAAACTAAAAGTTTTCAATCAATATTATGAAGGCAAAAGTGGAAAAGTGCATAGCAGGGAGGTTTGTATTGTTTTTAAATTTTTGTTTTCTCTTATATTTTAGTTTTTAAAACAATAATTTTTTATTTTTTTATTTTTTTTGTGTTAGGTGAATGGACGTTTAGTTCTGGAAGGAGCTCTCAGAATTTACTGGGGAGTTGTTGGAGTCATTCACTTGAAAGAAGAGTATGATCAGAGAACTGTTGTCACTGTTAGAAAAAGAAATTCTTACAGATACAGCAATGGTAATTTAAGTGTAAGTTATAATTTGTATTCATTTTATATGGGGACTCTTTGCTGCCTGTCATGTTTTCCTTTTATGTTCTCTTAATTTTTGTTCCTAACACTAGGTGGTAGTACAAAATGTTGGATGAAAATTTTCTGGGGTATCTCTGTCTGGGTTCTTTTATCTGATCTTTTTGTACGTGCTTGGAATATGTTGCATGTGGTGTTGGATGCTGACATTTTCCTCCTTGCAGAGGTATCTCAATGGCAAAGCCAGAAGTGATACTACTGGCAGTGACACAACATCTTGCAGTAGCTCGTCCGCGAGCTCTCCTATGACTTCACCTATGAGCTCCCCTCATGTTTCGCCTGTTCATTCAAAAGCGGCTCCTCTTGATGATTCATCATCTTCAACCAATTCTTGCTTTGAATACAAAAGCAGCACTCTTCCAGCAAAATTGGATTTGAAGGATATTGATTGGGATGACCTGGATGATCTTCTTCAGGTGACAACAGAACAGCTGCCCTTCTGATGTTTCTGCTTTTTACCAGGCTCTCTCCTTTTCCATGCTTTCTTTTTATTCATTATCTTGTGTCATTTCATTCTTGGTGCATGGCATGGCTTTAAACCTGTGGAATAACCCATCTCACTTGCTGTCAACTTCTTTTTGACATTTATTTGTGTTGTTTATCAGGTGGAACGGCGTGTAGAGGAAGGAGACAAGCGCTATCAGACCATGCCTGTTGGTCTGCATACGGTGTCCTCTCCTGAGTCATATGAATCCAGTACGTCTTCAACACCACGTGCTCCTCTGACTGCTCAATCAAGTACAGAATCAACAGAATTACCTCTTGATAATGCAAACTGCAAATCTGAATCTCAAGATAGTCCTGCAGCTGCTCAAAAAGAATTTTCAGAAGATGAGAGTGATAAAACAAAAGTTGAAGAACTGTCAACATCAACTAAATCTTTAAACTGTTATGTGGATGATGATGATACTGATTCTTACTCAAAATGCTTTGAAGATAACTTGGAAGCTGATAAACGAATGTCCAGGTCCCAAAGTATGCCACCAGATTACTATGCTGATGGGGATGTTTGGGCTGATGACGATGCTGATGATGATGAATCAGATTTGACCGACCAAGCTCTGGATCGTTCACTCAGTGTCCCTGAATCTCCTAGTAGCAGCAGTAGTGGATTGGGGGACTCTTGTAAGTAAAACCTGGCATTTCATGTCACTACAGTAACATACTCAACTTTGAACCTGATTCTCTATTTGTTTCCCATTTTCTCTGAAGGCGCTAGCGATATTCAGTGTAGGCGGAAAGCGGCAAAAACCGGATCTGCTGCCATTCGCCGGCGCCCCGGTCGACGACGCTCACGAACGAAACTGAGGAGGAGATGCTCTATCAACGGCCATTTTTATGATCGTGAAACGAGTTTCTTCACTCCCCCTCATGGAAGCAGCACTAGTGTTTGGGTCACCTCCCTTGTGTCAACTCAGGAAGTGGTCAATTTAATGCTGGACAAGTACAGAGTGGACAGCAAACCCGATAATTTTGCTCTGTTTGTGGTTTATGATAATGGAGGTAAGTTCTATTAAAAGTTTGTGCCCTGGCTTTTAAGCTTTAAACCTTACCATATGATTCCTCCACTTCCAGAACAGAGACGACTGCGAGAAGATGAATATCCTTTAGTGACTCGCATACTTCTTGGACCTCATGAGGATGTTGCTAGAATTTTTATTGTTGATCGACACAGCACAAGTGAAGTGAGCAATGAAGTTGCTCAATTTTTGAATCTTTCGGTCGCAGAGTGCTCTGCTATCATTGAAGTGTATCAAAAAGAAGAAGACAAACAAGTACAGGCTGTACAAGCAAGGTGTGTAAACTCCATGTTTATTTGCTTAAAATCCTGCTAATTTATTGTTTCTTTTTTAACTATAAACTTATTTTGTTTGCAGGTATGCAGAACTTCGGAAGAGAATAAAACAGAGAATGGATGAACTCAAGGTGCGACTTTGATGTTCATTCTCAATCTCTCAGAAACCTTATCAATGTTAGAATTTAGTGAAACGCAAGCAAATATGTGTTGCTCTAATAAAAGCTTAGTTGTGCTGTAGTGCACTTTACCATGTAATGTCAAACTGCTTTTCTTGTTGTCATTGTAACTCAATTATTGTTGTTCAAAAAGTTAGATGTTGATGCATTTATACATTGTAGACATTTCACTCTTAATATTGCTCTCTTTATATCTTCTATGATATTTATAGTTTCATATGTGAAAAGTATTAAAGAGAACATACCGGTAGCTGTATCTTATGAAAAGCTGTGAATTAATTGGAAGGTTATGCCGCTATAACTACTACAATCTAGTAGGGGTGTTAAAACCTTATTGGCCAGTTTCTGTTTGAATAATTGTCACTATAATTTATTTTGTCTGTGATGCAATGTAAAGTCAAAACAAATATTTAAGATCTTGAATTGAGGAATTATTTGAATATTGTATCAATTATATATTGTGAATTTGAGTTTGGTGGAAGAAAGAGCTCAAACTGTAGAAACTAGAGGTATTTTTAATTTTTATTGTCAGCATCATGGGTCTAAGACTTTCATGTTTATGAATCATTTTTCATTGATATTTACAATCAAGCATTGTCTCAATTTTGTGAGTCAATTTTCAGCCATTACCCTGGTCTGCCAGAATGGATCCTCTTACTAGCCAGGGGAAGGCCTTCGGCCTCGATGCTGAGCTGGATTCTGCTGGAGATGGAAATGCATTTTCATCAGTAGTAAATTTGGATGTGTTTATTTTGAAAATGAGCCTCTTTTCTTTTTGGGGGGGTGATAGCCAGGAAGTATGCTTTCGCGCAAAGGATTGTGATTCGGCAATGGTTGGTTTCTCCTTGAATCGACGGAAGGCTATTTAATAATCTAAAACTAAATGTTCCAACCAATCCTAACCTAACCTATCGGGCTCGTGACAGATCTTACTCTACTCGTGACAGATCTTACCCTACTCTCGACAGATTTTATTCTCAAACTAAATGGTCCAACCAAACCTAACCTAACCTAACGGGCTCGTGACAGATCTTTCTCTACTCGTGACAGATCTTTCCCTACTCTCGACCGATCTTATTCTCAAATTAAATGATCCCACCAATCCTAACCTAACCTAACGGGCTCGTGACAGATCTTACTCTACTCGTGACAGATCTTACCCTACTCTCGACAGATCTTATTCTCAAACTAAATGGTCCAACCAATCCTAACCTAACCTAACGGGCTCGTGACAGATCTTCCTCTACTCGCGAAAGATCATACCCTACTCGCGACAGATCTTATTCTCAAACTAAATGGCCTATGAAGCTTGGCGTTCGACTATGGAGCTTGGACTATTGAGCTTGGACTATAGAATATGGACTATGGAGCTTAGACTATGGAGCTTGGACTATGGAGCTTGGACTATGGAGCTTGGACTATAGAGTTTGGACTATGGAGCTTGGACTCTAGAGCTTGGACTATAGAGCTTGGACTATGAAGCTTCGACTATGTATACGCATATGAATATAGTAAAAATAAACAGAGGAAGATACCTCTTGTAAACTAAAGGTATCAGGGGGGGGGTCGGACAAATGAGCTATTCAAAATCCCAAACAGGGTGCTTCGCTTCGCTCAGCAACTAAGGGAGTCCTGTTTCAATAATGAACTGGACTAAAATGTGAATTATTGCCCCCAAGAACTGATTATGTGTAAGTAATGACCATGTAAGGGCACATTACCAAGTTACCATGCCACCCTTTCATCATTTTTAAATAATTTTTTTTGTACTGCTTATTTACTAGGTCACTACTTTCCTGTGACAGTGAGTATAATCCCATCCTAAATTTTTGTAGCTGTTTCTACTTCCTGACTTTTTTCACAAACTATCTGTTTTTTAAACAATTGTCTAGATTTACATGAAAAAATGTAGAACTAATATATATCCCTTCTTATAAGATTGCTCTTTTAATAGAGATGCACTTTGAGCCAAAGAACGCACAGGTCTGCTTTCAAAGGAAACCATTTTTTACCCCCCAATAAAAGTATATCAGTCTGTGTTGTGCTGGTGCAAGTCATGCAACTGTCCTTACACTATATTAGTGTTGCTTTTGCCATGAATAAGAGCCATGATTATCAAAAACACTGTGTGTAAATGTAGAATGCTTTATTAATGTTAAGCTCCACATGAGTTGCCCAATTAAATTGATTTACAGGGTGAAAGTTTTTATTTGTGATGAAAAAAATGCCATGACTATATACCATGCTGTTGTATTTTATAGTCTATGTATACCTACAGCCAGTCAGCTCACACTAGGCTCGTATACCTTCAAGGTACCCTTTGGAAAATGTATTGAATATATATTCGACAATAAGTCGTACAGTATTGTGTATTTGGCATGTATCTTTTTAGTAATGTATTTGTACCTTGATATTAAAATGTGGTAGCTCAGAAGAGGATAAATAAATTTATAGTTGCTTTTACCGTCATTCGACCCCGAGGATTCTTTCGCCCTGCCTGTCTGTTATAAGGCGCTGAACAGCGTCGAGTTGCAGTCATATCCCACAGCTGCAGTTGAAGGTACTTCCCCTCCCCTCCCCTTCCCCCAGCCTGCTCTCAGCTGACGGGGTGTTCTTGATTTCCCCCACGCCCCTCCCCGCCCCGCCGCCACGCACCGGCTTGACTTGCGGCCGGTTATTTCTGTCTAGCTTTGGCCGCACGCCGCCTGCACAGTCCATCCTATCTAACTCGGCGCCCTGGCAGTTTTGGCTAGTCGAGGATGGGGTTCGGTGCTTACCTGGCCGCGACTGCTCATGCCGGTGTTGGTGCCGGCTGCCGGGCTGCTGTGCACATGGGTGCCAGTCGGGCACCGAGGCCCCTGGGGACGTGGGCCGTGCACGCTCGCGATGACCACCACCGTGGCCACCATGGCCTCCACCGTGGCTCCGGCCGTGGTGGACTTCGCGGTGAGCGACTGGTCGGACCTGGACCCGCACTTTACGCAGATGTGCAGCGACGCGACGCTGCAGTCCGACCGCCGCGGCTTCTTCCTGGACCTGGTGGAGGCGGTGACGGATGGCGCCGGGATCGCGTTCGTGGAGGAGTTTGCCAAGCTCAAGGACGACCGGCAACGGCTGGAGACGTGCTACTCGCACCCGAAGGTGAGCCGCGACACGCCTCTGGTAATGGGCTTTGTGTTGTTCGACTCAAGGCGACTGTGTGACCCGTGTGGCCCAGGTGCGCGACGCGGTGCGCGGCATGCTCGCCAACGTGCAGCCCGTGTTCCGGTCCAAGGCGGCCGACGTGGCGTCGCAGCGCCGCCTGGAGGGTGAGCGCATCCTGAGGGGCGGCAACTCGCGCGGCGCCCTGACCACCCTCAGCCAGGCCGTCATGCGCGCCCCGGCCCCCGCCCCCGCCCCCGCCGGCACCGAGCCGCTACTCGCCCTGGCGCTGTGGGCGCGCTCCGAGGCCCTGCTGCAGCTGCGCCACTTCCAGCAGAGCCTGGACGACGTGCAGCACAGCCTCCGCAGCGGGCTGCCGGAGAGCAGGCGGCTGGAGGCGTTCTACCGCATGGGGCTGTGCCAGCACGGCCTGGGTGACACCAAGAAGGCCGGCGCCTCGCTGCAGGTGGCGGGCCGCCTGCTGGAGAAGGTGGCGGACAAGACTGAGAGGACGGCCTGGACCGCGACCATCCAGCAAGCCATGGGCGCCCTCAGGGTGCCCAGGCCCTCCGACGACAAGGCCCGGAAGTCGGCTGGAGGCGACGGTTAGTAAAAACGAGTGACAGCGGTGGGATTCGAACCCACGCCCTTTCGGACTGGTGCCTAAAACCAGCGCCTTAGACCACTCGGCCACGCTGCCGGATGAACATGCTTTTGACGCGGTCGCGAACAGCCGCGCGGCCGGCGGACCCTCGATAAGAAACAGGCGGGTGGAGGCAGCTCATGCGGCAGTGGCGTGCGATGTGTTGCCTACCTTCCGGCGCTTCCTCCTCGGGGCTCAGGGCTGGGCTTCACCGTGGCCCTTTCTAATGCAGTCTGCAATCTCGTCCTTGAAACTCGGATCTCCCTGCAGCGGCCGCTCCACCACCACTGGCTGGCGGGCAGCACCACGACCTGCCGGCGGCGTCCAGCTTGCTGAGGGTGTCTAGGACCAAGACGGCCGGGCGGCAGATGGAGGCCGCGAAGCCCATCCGGACGGGAGACACGCTAGTCGTCGAGTCCCCCGAGGCCGCCTGCCTGCTGCCGGACAAGTTCGGCACCCACTGCCTGCACTGCTTCGGCAGGTACAGTAGGCGTCGCTTGGTGTTGTTGTTGTTACGAGAGAAAGAGAGCGCACAGTGGGCCAGAACACCAGTGGAGGTGGTAAAAGTCCCGGACGTTTTAGAGCTCCAGAGTCGCTAAATGGGACTCAAACGGAACGTGTGACCCCACCAATCGATTGCTCTGCGAACGAGGAACCCATTGGTGGGGGTCACACGTTTGGTTTGAGTCCCTACTGTAGAGCTCAAAACGCGTCTAGAGCCTGCGCCGATCTTCTGGCCCACTGTGGAGCGTGCCGAGACACCTTCTTTTCCAGGCTGCTGGCGCCCGTGGCCTGCGAGACCTGCAGCGGCGTGGCCTTCTGCGGGCACGCGTGCCTGCAGGCCGCGAAGGCCTACCACGGCTACGAGTGCCGCCACCTGGGCCTGCTGCTGGGCTCCGGCATGAGCGTCCTGTGCCACCTCGCCCTGCGCGCCGTCACCCAGCGCGGCCTGGCCTTCTTCCGCGGGCTGCGGGAACACCTCGCCGGCCACGCCACCAAGCCCAAGAAGCAGGCCGACCTCTCGGCGGAGCAGCAGAAGTACCTCAAGGTGTGTTCGCACTGGGCGAGGCGTTGGTCCGGCTGTAGCTGAAGTTAGTTTTAACCGGTTTTAACCTTTCGTTCCCCAAGATGTACTACATGGAGGCGCACGCGCAGAGGAGATCCGGGAAGGACTTCTTACAGCGCAGCGTGATGGCCTTGTTCTTGCTGAGGATCCTGCAGGAGAGCGGCTTCTTTCCGAAGGTCTCCGACCTGGACGGTGCGTGTACACTTTAGCAGATACTCTATACTCACAGGCTCAACGACTGAACTAAATCCGGTCCAATTCAACAGGTGACCTGAACGAGGACGAACTGCTAGTCGGCGCTGTGCTGCTGAGGCACCTGCAGATTCTTCAGTTCAACGCGCACGAGGTGTACGAGACCGTCATCATGCCCAGGAAGGAGAAGGACCTGGCCGCCGGCCAGTGCAGCAAGTTCCGCTCCGCCAAGATCATGTACATCGGCGTGGCCGTGTACCCCACGGTGGCGTTGTTCAATCACGACTGCTACCCCGCAGTCACCAGGTAAGCGGATAGAGGTGACGTGTCGCTTTTGCCCCTGTTCACACAGTGGGCCAGAAGACGGCCAAAGGCGGCCAAAACTCTTGACGCGTTTTGGGCTCCAGAGTCGCAAAACAAGACTCGAACCGAACGTCTGACCCCACCAATGGATTGCTCTCCGAACGAGGAATCCATGGGTGGGGTCACACGTTCGGTTTGAGTCCTATTTAGCGACTCTGGAGCTCATATCGAGTCCCATTGTGGGTTCGTTTGTGTGTGTGGTTCGTTTCGGAACCTGCTGACATCCCGGTCGTGCGCACTCTTCGTGCAGGTACTTCCGCGGCAGGGACATCGTGGTGACGGCGGTGCGTCCGCTGGCCGCGGGCGACGTGGTGGCCGAGAACTACGGCCCCATCTTCACGAAGCGCAGCCTGGCGCAGCGGCAGCGCACGCTCAACTCGCGCTACTGGTTCCGCTGCGGCTGCAACGCCTGCGCCGAGGACTGGCCGCTCATGGAGCACCTCCTGGAGGACGACTTCCGGTTCCGCTGCCCCGCCGAGGGCTGCCCGCAGACCATGAGGGCGCCGCGCGCGCAGGACGCGGTGGCGGGCGGCGCGTGCCCGCGCTGCGGCGTGGACGTGGACCTGGCCGGCGTGCGGCCGCGCCTCGAGGCCTGTCGGGGGGCGTTCGACGCCGCCCTGGAGGCCATGGAGCGCGACGAGCCCCGCGCCGCCCTGCCCTGGCTGTGCCGCTTCCTGGACGACATGCACGCCCTCACCAAGCCGCCCGTGCGCACCGTCAGCCTCGCGCAGGAGGCGCTGCGGACGTGCCTCGCCGACGGCGGCAACGTCTGGACCGTGCCGTAGCCGCAACACACTCTCTTTACCAACAAAAAAAATAAAAAGTCAATAATTTTTGTACCCTTTCAATGATTTTTATTTCGCTTTCCTTCCACATGTACATTACACGTTGGCGCAACTCGGCGCGCAAACATGAACCTGGCGGTGGAGTCGCCACGCCGGCCGCGCCCCGACACCAAGTGCATGTCGCCGGTGGCGTGGCAGGGTGGCGGGGTGGCAGGGCGGAGCCGGACGCACCGCGGTTATCTCGCCATCATCCAACTTGCTCCAGATTTTTATCGTCGGCGCGGCGCTAATTATTTCAGGCCAGAGAGTGTGTGTGCGGTAGCAGAGGTGGTGGTGGTGGGGAACTCGCGCACGTCGAGTAATAAATCTGGGAAGGGCGGGCGGGAAGGGTTGATGGGTGTTGGGCATACATGGAGCAGCGGAGCGCTTTCAAGCGCGCGGCCCCATCGCGCACATCGCGCACAGAGCCGTCATACGGTGTGCTGCTCTGCTATTCGGCGCGCCACGCGCTCTTCGTCGCCGACGTACGAAAAACATTCGCAAAAAAGCGCCCAAGCGAGCTCCATTCGGAAGGAAATTTCGCCTGAAAACGTTGCGTGCGCGTCGTCCCGGCAAAATGGCTGCTGCTATTGCATGCTTAGGCCTGACCGGCCCGGCCGCCCCAGTCACTTAGAAAGATAAAACTATTACTCCTTCCCCGGACGAAATGAGTGGGCAAATCCACCGGCCACATGCGAGCGCCCTGCCGTGCCTACGCTGGACACGCGGGGGCCGCGCGTGGGGCGTGGGGCGTGGGGCGTGGGGCGTGGGGCGTGGGGCGTGGGGCGTGGGGCGTGGCGCGTGGGGCGTGGGGCGTGGGGCGTGGGGCGTGGGGCGTGGGGCGTGGGGCGTGGGGCGTGGGGCGTGGGGCGTGGCGCGTGGGGCGTGGCGCGTGGGGCGTGGGGCGTGGGGCGTGGGGCGTGGGGCGTGGGGCGTGGGGCGTGGGGCGGCAAACGGGGGTGGCGTGGCGGCGGGGCGGGGGTGGTGGTCGCCCCCGCACGGCAGCACCTTAGTGGCGCACTCTTCTTCGAAAGGCACTTTCCAAGTGTAACTGACGGCCACTAAAATGAAGAGCCCAGAGCTGCTGCTCGTGGTTGCCGCGCTGCGCCGTGCGAGGGGGTGGGGGCGGGGGTTGAAGGGGGCAGGGCCAGGCAGGGCCAGGCAGGGCAGCAATGGAAGGCCATTAGCGGCGTATGTTGAGAGCTCTCAGGCCGCGGCGGGGGCGGCGGGGGGATGGGGGTAACAGCCCCTGAAACGCGCAGCGCGCAGCGCGCGGCAGTGCGACGACGACGAGGAAAAGGAGGCCGAAGGCTTGGCGGGAAGCGGACCGGGCGACTCGACATGCCTCCCCAGCCTCTCCTCTCCAATAACGAGGCACCTCCACCGCCACCCGATTCCATTCCGATTCCGCCGCCGTGCTGCGCGGCCGCGCGCCCAGCCACCGGGGCGGCGCAGGGCGCAGGGCGCAGCGCGCAGCACAAGGACAAAATGACAAAATGGAGTCGCGGCGTTCGCGCCCGTCTTCCGGTCCTCTCAGCTCAGCGGCTCGGCCCGGTCCAAGGCCCGACGCCCGAGGCCGGGCTGAGCCCCTGCCCGCCGTGCTCGTGGCCTGGCGTGGCCTTGTCGCGCCAAACTGGAATTTCATCGACACCCTTCCCCGGTGGCTGAGCCCCCCCAGCCGGTGTAGCGCTCCAGCGGCTCCAGGTAAACTTGTTTCGTGCCGGAGCCCTGGAGCATGGGGCCTGGAGCTGCCCGGGTCGGGCTCCTAACTCCATCAGAGTTTAGGATATAAAGGCTGAGTCGAGTCGCGAAAAAGCGGCGGAGCGGAGAGCAGCGGGCGGGGGGCGGGGGTGGGGCTGGCAGGGCGGGGCCTGGCCTGAAGGGAAGGGAAGGCCGGCCTCGCCCGCCTCGCCCTTGCCTGGCCGACCAATAAATCGAGTTTTGTAGAGTATTAGGCAACGGAGGGCGGGTCGTGGGGGAGGGGACGCCGTCTTTGCAATTCAGCAGCTCAATGTCGCCGCCGCCAGTGGGTCGCGCCACGCCCCGCCTCGCCGCCTGCAGGTACACTATGCGATGGCCCAACTTTCCAGGGGTTCATCTTGAACGGCTGAGCGGCGACGCGTGTGCGACGCGTGTGCGACGCGTGTGCCGCTCGCCGCGCCAATGGGCTTCGAACACGACACGGCGTCGCGGTGCGTCGCCGTGCTTCGCGGCCCGCGGCCCGACAGTGCACTGTCGGGGGAGCACTTGGTTCGCGACTTTACTGCGCTCCGCGTCCACAGGGCTCGGCCCGGCCGTTATGCCCGGGACATCTCAATAAAGCCATGTCGGCGACGTTTCCGCTTGGCTTCCGCTGCCTGCCTGCCCGCCGTGCCGCCCGCCGTGCCTCGCGGCGACGAGGGAGGCCGCCCAGGCCGCCGAGGCACGCCCCTGGGGGTCGTCGTCGCGGTCCTCGAGCTCGTGGACGTTACCTGTCAGATATCTTGTCGGAAGTACCGCCGAGACATGCTTTAAAATGGCAGCGACACGCGTTTGTAACGCAGAGAAAATTTTTCGGGTTTGTGGAAACTAGCAGCTCGCCTGTCTGGCCTCTCGAGGAGGCTCCCGGCTGGCTTCGCGTCCTAAGGAGATCCCAAATCCCAACGCCGTCCCTGGCGCCCCGAGCCCCGAATCTGCAGCAACAGCCATTGCCATCTCACCGCGGCATGGCCATGGCAGGGCGGCGTGGGCGGAGGGGAGGACGCTGTGAAACAAATCCAGATCGTATAAACTCCCAGTTCGGCTCTGCAAGTCCCAGCCGGTCCCGGCGACAAAGCCAAGTCACGGGGGACTTGGCGCCCCTGCCGGGGACTCCCTGGCGGCGCCCGGATGCTTATTCGCCGCACTTTGAGGCGCCCGGGCCGCCCGGGCCGCGGCCGGGTGGGGCGGCCCTTTTCCGACCCACGTCTCTTTACCCGCCTAAACATTTTGTCTTTTTGTCTTCTGACGCTGCGAGGGCAACTCCAGTGTTTATCTCATGCCCCTCACCGCGAAGCGCTGGGGCTGACCTAACCACGAAAACGGGCAACTCTTGCCGAGAATTACGGCGGTGTTTAAAAACTCCGCGAACGGCGCAATTCGGGCAAGTTTTGGTTCGGACCGCCTCGCTCGGCTGGGCAATGAAAAGGAACGGGCACTACTCGGCCTTCCCCGCAATCACCGCTTCGGCGATGCGGCGGCAACACCGGCCAACCCCACCGCACCGCCCCCTGCAGGCGGACTCCGAACAGTGCTCTCGCTCTGTCTCTCTCGCACTCCTTCGGACCGCCCCATGAGTGCGAGAGAGACGCGTACAGCAGGAAGACTTGGTCGGAGCATCGATTCCATTAGCAGCCAGCGCGCCTGATTTGATTCCGAGTAAGTTGGAGGAATCGCTGCGGCCGAGTCACGCCAAGCGGCGCTAAGGCGTGGCGGGGCGTGGCGGGGCGGGGCGTGGCGGGGCGGGGCGTGGCGGGGCGGGGCGGGGCGGAGCGGGGGGCGCCGAAGGTGGCACGCTAGCCACGCCGTGCCCACAGCCCCCGGCGACGTACAATACGCTACAGTTTTTATCCGACTCACGGAATGGGGGCTCGATTCCGTGGCTGGAAATGTAATAGGTCGCTGGAGTGCAGTATAGACACGGGAGGCGGCGGGGCGGCAGGGTGGCGGGGTGGCGCCGCGGTCCTACACTGTGCGCTCCACCACGCGGCGCGGCGCCTGACAGCCCGGGCATGCGGCTCAGCGCGCGTCTCGCCGTACACAGGCTGCCAAGTTTGGGCCATCAACGGTCAGCCGGGGCCGTTCGGGCCATTCCCTGTTCCAGCGCATAAACTCACCCGGCCTCGCCCCAACAACGCGCGGCCATTTCGCGAAAGCAGCGCCGCCGCGGATGAGCCTCGCGTGTTTCACACTTTGAATTCATTTCCCTTTCAAAGGACCCGCTGCGTGGTCGCTGAAGCAAAACGCCGGTTTTCTTTTGATTTTTTTTTTCCGATTCCTTTTTTTTGTTATTGGCGGGATTTGAAAAGGTTAATTCCGTGATAGAAGCGCCACGACCAAAGGCAAGCGCTGCGACAGCAGCAGCAGGGCATCAATAGCGGGGAGGATCGCCCCCTCCCCTCCCTCGCCGGGGCGGCGCTCTCACCTCGCAGTGTAGCGGCGTAGCAGCGAGCGCCACCTTTAAGCCCCATATTTTATCCCGACTTGATCTCGGCATTGTGCGAGTTGAAAAAAAAGGGAGAAAAAGAAAATGGGGCGAGAGCCCATTTTTTTATCCGCGGCTTCATTTTCCTTTGGCATCAGTAGCGCGGTAATAGCGGTAAGAGCCTCGCCGCGCGCCACCCAGGGAGAGAGGGAGAGAGACAGAGAGAGAGAGAGAGAGAGAGAGAGAGAGAGAGAGAGAGAGAGAGAGAGAGAGACAGAGAGAGAGAGAGAGAGACAGGGAGAGAGGGAGGGGCTCGCCGGCTCAAGACGCCCTCCTCAATAGCGGCCCCTTCGCCCCAAACGAAACCCTAAAAGCAAAAGTGTTTTATTTCGCGCCAATTATGCGACGTTTGTCGCCGCAGGGGGACAATGCCGGCAACGTTTCCCGAGATAAGATGCCCCCACCCCTACGGCGTGCTTCACCTGGACGAGCCCGGGGCTCGCCTCGCCTCGCCTCGCGCACACCTAAGTTATTAAATTAAAACGAAAGCACCACTTACAAGGTGGACTGCGCCGCCCTGGCCGCCCTGGCCGCCCTGGCCGCCCCCGCCGCCCGCCTCTCCCCTTATCCCGCCCTAATTTGCTCGCCTGTTCGGCGCGCCGCCCCCACGCCGCCCCCGGCCGCTGTCCCCGCCCGGGCGTGTACGAGGTCCCCCGCCCCTGCCGCCTCGACACACTCTCGCGGGGCGCATTCGTCAGCCTGGGTGGCGGCCCATCTGCATGCCGTATTTGTCATCATTTCGCCGATATGCTGGTGCTGCTCAGTGCTCGCCTCGCCACCTCCACATAGTACCTCAGCGGGGAGGTGCCGGCTGCCGGCCTGCCGTCCCGTCGAGCAGCGGCGCGCGGCGGGCCTGCCTACCTGCCAGGCGCCCCGGGGAGCCAGCCTCGCGAGCCACTGGAGCGTTCTGGAGCGGAGTTTACAGGGATAGAAACACGCCGTATAAAAAAAAATTGAATGAAAATGCAGTGGTACAAACTTTGATGCACTTGTAAATCCTGGTTGCAAACTGTTCCAGGACTCGAGATGAAAACTGGCGCAAGATACGGCGCGCGAGGTTTTCACAGTGGGGGAAATAAACGGAAGAGGACGTAAAGGAAATAGAATCGGTGCTGCCGAGGGGGGCTGCCTGGCATTCTCCGGCGCTAACGCCGCGGCCGCCGCTAACGCCCGCGCGGTGTCGGTGGCGCCGCGCTGTATCCATTATCGTTACCGGTAAATGACTCCCCGGCAGACGCGGCGATACAGGCCGCCGCGGTGGAGTGCTGCTGGGCCGGGGGCGGCGGGGGCGGCGGGGGCGGCGGGGCGGGGCGCACCGCGTCGAAATAAAGGACCGGTGCGGCGCGCGTGTCGGAGCAGGACAAGTAGACACGGACGTCGAGGCGCTGCCGGTGGCGCTGCGCACCGCACGGGGCGACAATTAGACACGCGTGCTCCCAGCAGGACGCTCGAGCGGCGGCGTGCGTGCGGCGGCGTGCGGCGTGCGGCGGCCAAGGCACTCCCGGCGGAGCATCACGCCAGGACACTATTAGCCCCGCCACTCGCGCGACCCGGCAGGCTGTCGCTCTGTCTCTCTCGCACCTGCACGGGACGCCCAGTGAGCGCGACAGAGACAGCGCGACACGAAACGGGAATGAGCAGGGCGCCTGGAAAAGGAGTGCGGATTCAAGAGTCGTCGGCGCGCTCCTTGGCCGCTCCGCTCCGCTCCGCCCCCGCCTCCCGCTTTCCAGCCTTACACCTGCGCGATGCCGCCCCGCGATGCCGCGTTGCCGCTCCCAGTGGACCAATAAATTAATCAGGAGAACGAGTGCCTGCCAGCCGCCACCCCCTGCACCCCACCGCCCTGCCGGCACTGCAGCCCAAGCCAGGCAGCCCAAGCCAGGCAGCCAGGGCAGCTTGTGCTGATCTCACCTCGAAGGGGAGGGGCCGCGCCTCGCCCGGCTTGGCCTGCTTGGCCTGCTTCGCCTGCTCGCCTCCCCAGCCGCGATTCCTGTCTGTTATTTCGCTTTAAAGGTTCGCTCTATCGACAGCCACTGGGGATTCAAGATGGCCGCCGCCTCCCCTCCGCGGTCGTCGTCGCCGTCGTCGCCGTCGTCGCCGCGCGTGGTGCGGGTGGGGAAGGACCGCCGGCCTGCCTTCCCTGTCGCACTGAGGGAGCGAGCGCAGGCAACCCCTCGCGCGTCGGAGCGCTGCGGGTGCCTATGCGGCGGTCGGCGGGCGCGCTGCGCTGCGGGACCGCTTCTGCAGCAGCATGTGGCTCCGGCCGCGTCTCAGTCTCAAAGCTGCCGCCCCCACCCTCCCCCTTTCCACGAGGCCAATCTGCGTTGAGTACCTCGTCGGCCATCCGCAAGGCCGCAAGGGTGGCTCAGCCGGTTCAACTCCCGCCGCCGCGGCTCACGGCGCTATGGACAGCAACGGACAACACTAAAAACACCAACGCCCTGCCACCCAGGCCCTGGCCGGCCCTGGCCCTACAGGGACGCGCCTGCCAATAAAGTTGTCCGGCCGGACAGCGAACCACTCACGGGGTAGGCAGGCCTATTGTGCGAAAAAAAATTAGAAAATGCATTACCCAAACAGGACGCGGTTAAAAGGCGGCGAGGGAGGGGCGGGGCGGAGCGACGGGCGGAGAAGGGTAGCCCACGGGGGAGTGCTTCAGGGAGGCATGCCGCGGCAGTGTGGCGGCGGCGCGCTGCGTCCACTAATGAGTGGCGACTGCCGCACGTTACAGCCACGCGCCACCGCAGAGTGAGTACATGCGTGCACCCCCTCCCCCTTCCTCTCTCTCTCTCTCTCTCTCTCTCTCTCTCTCTCTCTCTCTCTCTCTCTGACACACACACAAACACGCGCCAGAGTTTATCCTTACTGTACAGTGGCCGTCCGACCGAGTCTTCGCTCCGGCGCGACGGTCTCGTGGCGCCCGAGGTCTCCTCGACGCGGTGCTCTGGGGATGGCCGACAATTCATTTCATCGCGACCATTAAGCAAATGGCCCAGGCCGCGCCACGCCACGCCGTGCCGGCTATCGCATCGCATGTCCTCCCCGCCGTCTGGCCGGCGGCGGTCGTCGCGACGCCGCGGTGCCGTCCCCAGACCCCGTCCCGCCGCGGCGGCGTCCTCGCTCTCGCAAACCGTTTCCCGGAAAGTGTACACACAGTCAAAGCGTCCTTGTGGGGATTCGAACCGCGGGCCGCGGGTAAAAAGACGGCGGCGGGGAAAGGGTTGGAGGCGGCCGGCCTGGCCCTCAGCTTCATTAGGCCGCGGACGAGCCGAGCCCTGCCCGGGGCGGCGTGGGGCGCGGGGCGCGGCCGGGCTAGTTTCGGGGGTGGTTGTTGTGCGGGCGTGCGGTGCGGGGCGTGCCCGCTGCCTGCCCGGCCTGGGCGTGCCCCTCGGCAAAACGACTCGCTGTCCGATACATCGCCTGATACGGCGCACGCCACGGCCGCGGCGGGCCGCCCCACCACCGGCCCGGACCATTTATCGCGCTGATGGCGGACACGGCTCCTGCCGTCAGGAAATACGTGTCCCCGTCCGTCTTCCGCGTCTCCTCTCTCTCTTCCTCCTTCGGGAAGGGAAGGGCGGTCTCGCCCGCTGGTCTTGCTCTCTGCGGCCTGATTCCGGGACTCGTCTCCGTCGCTCTGCCTCTCTCGCACTCACACGGGACGCCCCATGAGTGCGAGAGAGGCAGAGCGACGAAGACGACTCTCGGAATGAGGCTGCTGCTGCCGGTGTGGTGGCTGCCCACTTTCGCGGTGTGGCGCAGCGCTCTGGCCGTGCGAGGCCGTGGGCGAGGCCGTGGGGTGCCGAGCGGGGCCGGGCTGGTGCTGGGCCGCGGTTGACCGCCGTGCCGCGCGGCCCCTCCCCCTCCCCGCACTTCTCCGCGGGGAGCTGTGGCGCCCAGGGTGGCGGCGGGCAGGTGGTGGGAGAGGCGGTGCGGGGGCGGCCGGGCGACACCGCGGACAGCAATTAGCGGGCGAATCCGCGCTGCGCGGTGCTGGCGCCCGTCATGATCCCCCGCCGCAAATGGCGGGATCGCTTCCGCACCGACCGCCGCTGCCGCCGCTGCCCCTCGTGGCCCCGCGAACCTCAATTACGTGGCGGGGCGGCGGCGCTCGGTCGATGCGGCGTTGCGGGAAGCGCGGGCAATGGAAAATGTGCGGCCCGTCCTCGGTGTCCTCCCTGCAGCCAGCATGCGTAATGCTGGTCGACAAGTGGCTGCCCCGCCCCGCCCGGCCCTGCCAGCCAAGGGCCCGGCCCTGGTCAGCAGCGCCAACTACTTGGTGTCCTGGCCGCCCTGGCCGTGCCAGACACTCAGGTACTACTTACACCCAGTTGCGGTCGCGAGGGGTGGCGGCGCGCGGCGGGGCGACGCGACGCGCTGTGGAGGGGAGGGGGCGGGGTTAGCGCCGCCCTGGGGTTGGTCGGCACGGGCTGGCCGCCGCGCCGGGGTGGGGGTGGGGGTGGGGGCAGCGCAGGGCAGCGCGAGGCACCGCAGCGTGGCCGGAGGGGAGGGAAGGCTGGCCCGGCTCGGCGCGGCTCGGCGCGCACCCTCGGCATGGCCATGCCCCGCATGCTCGCCCTCATCCCCCTTCAGTCGCTCCCCGAAGGTGGCCCTGCGCGCTACGGCTGCTCTGCCGAAACCCCGCCAGCGAGTGCGCGTGCGTGCGTCAGTGTGTCTGTGTATGTGTGTGTTGGTGCGCGACTTACAGTGTACATGTGTTCGTCTGTGTGAGTGAGTGCCACCGTCATGACTAGCCGCTGAAACTATGACAGAATCCATCGACATGCAACTGTCCGAGACGGAGTCAGCGCGACAGGCCGCGATCAACAACAACAATAACAACAACATCAAGGTGAAGCCGGTGATGCTGAGCATGCCCTCATCCGCGGCCGTGGAGTGCATGGACGCGCGGGCCAACGGCGGCAGCCCCTCCTCGCTGGACGCCGTCGGCGCGGTGGGCGCCTCCGCGGCCGGGTCACCACTGTTCCGGCCCGTGTCGCCGTCGCGCACCGCCAAGCAGGTCAACGGAACCCTCTCCGCCCTCAAGCCGGCCGCCGTCAAGCCGCTCAAGCCCAAGAACGGCATGCTGGACCTGCCGCTGCTGCTGACCACGACGCCGACGCCCTTCCGGAAGGCGCCGACATCGCCGACGTCGCCGCCGCAGTCCGCGGCCAAGACGGTGCTCAACGTGCCGGACCGCGGCGCCGTGGGCACCATCAAGGCCTCGGTGACGGTGACGCTGAGCAGCCAGATGCCGTCGCCGCCGCCGTCCCCCGGGGCGCCGAGTTCGCCCGGAACCCCGACGACGCCGTCCTCGCCGACCGCCATCCGGAGGTCCTCTCAGCCAGGGACCACGACGTCGGTGAAGAAGTCGCAGCCGGGAGCCTTCTCTTCCTTCTCCATCTCCAGCATCCTGGGCCAGGGCCACGGCCACGGCCAGGAGCACCGCGACGACGGCCACCAGGATCACGACGTGCACGCCCTGCACGCCGCGCACTCCGCACACGTCTGGTCCAGGTAGGCACCTCCACTTGCAGCTCATAAAAGAGCGATTGAACGCGCGTTTGAACGAATTGCGCATTTTCTTGACATATTGAATTGAGAACACGTATCTAATGTTCGTATAGTAATCGCAAAGATTTGCTTCTTTTTGTTATTTTCTCATATGTTTCATCCGTGGTGAAATTAAAATTGTCTTCGTTTCAATTTGAAGTAATTCATCAACTTCCTTAGATTCGGATTGATTGGTTTCGAAATAAATTAAATATATATTCAAAGCACCCTGGGGTGGAACAATCACTCGAGCAGTTAGAAAAATGTGTGGTTTCTGAAGAATGTGTGTTCGGCCTTGCAGATTAGGGCTGGTCCCCGGCCTGGTGGCGGGCCTCGGCCGGCCGCCCATGCACCCCCTGGGCCACCCCGTGGGCCCGCCGGTGGGGCACCCGCACAACCTGGCGGGGCCGTGGTTCGAGCCCTGGGCCGTGCGCCACCCCGCGCTGCAGCCGCGGTCGCGGAGGACGCACGCCGCGCACACCAGCCCGTCCGGTGAGTACGTCGCCGCCAACCGCCAGGCGTCTGAACGCGAAACAATCGGATCCCGTTTCAGTCAGAAACACACTATTTTGACAGTGTGCAAGCGCTACATTCTCACCTCTCCCTTCGTCCCGCGCGCACTCACAGCGCGGCCATGTCGGCGCACGGGCTCGCCCCGCCCGGGAACGGAAAAAAAAAGAATTTAAAAAAAATAAAAAAGGAAGAGAAGAAGAAGGAGGAGGAGAGGTGGAAAGGTGTGAACAACGAAATTGCTTCGCCCAGGTACAAATAAACCAGTGCTTGCGAGGGGCGGGGCGATGGAGCAGCAGGAGAGAGAGCGAGAGGTAGAGGGAGAGAGGGGGGGGGGATTATGAGGAGGAGAGGGATAACAAGCCGTGATTCAGTGTCGAGGGAGCGAGAAAGGGAGAAGGAACAAGGGAGGAAAAACACGGCGGGTGATTAAGGGCGGACACGGAGGAGAAGGGTTGAGCACAATGACGAGGAAGCAGCAGCAGCAGCAGCGCGGCCCGGCCCAGCCCTGCCGCGGCCCGGCCCGGCCGGCGGAGGTAAATGAAGGAAGGGCGACCACGGCGGGGCGCAACGACGCCAACAAAAATAAAATAAAGAATAATCGGCGCTGAAAGGGAAGGGGCCCGGCCCGGCCCGGCCGTCTGTCTCCGCGAGCACAGTGTACTACACCAGACTGTAGCAATCGCCTCGCCGCGCTGCTACGCTGCTACAGCTCCGGGGCGAACAGCAAGCGGCGTATAATCCTAATTAAGACCGGGGCCTTCCCACTGCCGCCCTTCACGGCCGCCCGCACGGCCTACAGTGGGCCTGACCCGCGGGCTCCGCGCGCGCTGCTTCCGCCCCGCACTCCCGGCGACACTCGAGGACTCAAGGACGCCGTCGTCACACGGTGGGCCAAAACCGGTGGAGGCGGCCAAAACTCTAGACGCGTTTTGAGCTCCAGAGTCGCTAAACAGGACTCGAACCGAACGTGTGACCCCACCAATGGATTCCTCGTTCGGAGAGCAATCCATTGGTGGGGTCACACGTTCGGTTCGAGTCCCGTTTAGCGACTCTGGGGCTCAAAACGCGTCTAGAATTTTGGCCGCCTTCACCGTCCTCTGGGCCACTGTGCGTCGTGCCGTTCCCTCGAGTTCCCGCCAAACGGCCCGGTTAGAAAAATGTTGACCCTCGATGCTCGGTGCTTCGCGCTGCTTCACGTGCTTCGCAGTGCTCCGCCTGGACGCGTGGGGTGCGTCCGAAGGCGTCGATGAAAGCCCGCCCGGACGCCTCCCCGTCCATCCCCGGCCACGCCACGCCACGCCATGCTGCGCTGCCAAAGCTATCGGATTACCGTCCAATTAGGCGTCGCCAGCGTCGCCGTCTCTCTTTCCTGGCCGCCGTCATCGTCGTCGTCGTCGCCGTCGACCGTCCCCACACGCCGCCGCCGTTTTTAATCGATACCCGCCGCCGCTGCGTCTCGCGCACAACTTTTGTCGTTGTTTTCGAATCCTCCGTATGGCGCTGCTCGTCGCCGTGTACATGCGCGCTTGGCGCCGTGGCGGTGCCTGGCGGTGCCTGGCGGTGCCCGCGGCCACGGCCCGCGCTGGGATGTGTCATCAATCTGTAATCCCCGCTATACCTCACACCGCCGCCAACTCGCCGTAAATACTGCGCACACACACAGACACACAACACACTCACATACACACGCACACAACACACGGACACCGTACTGGCGTCGCCACACCTATACCGTGCGAGGGGCGTCGGCGCTCTCCGGGCTCACACATTGATTTATTGGAGTTTAGCGGGTGTATGGGACTTTGGCTGCGCCGCGCGCCCCCTCCGCGTCGGTGTGTCCGCGTCTGTGTGAGTGTGTGCGCGTGAGAGTGTTTTTGCGCCCGCAGGGGGTCGTGGCGGATAACTCGCGTGCAACACAGAAACGCTACAAAGGATAAATCAATGCCAATATTTGAGCTGCCGCTCCAGCGGGCCGCGGACACGGTTTGCGGTCCCCACGGTGCTGTGACTCTGTGACTGCAGCGCGGATCGGCGCGTCGCGGCGTCGCGCACACCGTTCGTGTCGTCCCGTAGTCCCTGTGACATAGGGCCACCCCGGCGCGCCGTGCCGCCGTGCCGCCTCCGCCTCGTAAGCTTTTTGAAACTGTCTGGCGGTGAAACAAAGTGGCACCCGATTGGGAAGCTCGCGCCTTCGCGCGTCAGTCCCGAGTCTCGTCCGTCCGGACTTGGCTGCTTCACACTTCTGGAGCGGCAGGTGTACGCCCTAATGGCTCGGCCTGTCGCTCCTCGCCGGGCTTTCGCCCCCCCCCCCTCTTTCTTTCTCTCTCTCTCTCACCGTGAAAAAAGGAGATGAGGATTTATCGGGCAGGGCCAGAGTGTGGCGGTAACGGCGCGAAGCAGCGCGGAGCATCATCGCGATAAGGATTCGTCAAGAAATGAATTTATAGCCTTTCGGCCCCTTTGCTCACGAGGCGGCGTTGCTCTCTCTGTTGCAGCAGGCTCCACGTCCACGGCCGACGAGCGAGGCAGCCCCGCGCACTCCCCGACCAGGTCGCCCACCCGCTCGCCGCGGTCGAGTAGTCCCCGATCGCCCGCCCGGACGCCGTCGCCCTCCTACCGTGAGTACTTTCCCCGCCGCCTGCGGTGCCTGCCTGCGGCAAGGCCTGCGGTCGGCGCGCTTCCTGTGAAAGCACGAGCAGGGCCTGACCGCGGCGCTCCCTGGTTGCAGAGACGCGGCCGCCCCCCGCCGCCACCTCGCTGTTCCACGAGGACTTCCTGCGCCGCACGTCCCCGATGGTGCTGTCGTTCCGGTACCCCGGGTACCCGTTCCTGCCGCCCAGCCCGGCCAGCGCGGCGCCGCCCCGCCCCAGCACCAGCCCCAGCACCAGCCCCGCCGCCGACGCGGGCCACGCCGAGCGCCCCGCCAGCCCCGCGTCCCCCGAGATGGACGAGGACGACGAGCACATCGCCATCGACGACGACGAGGTCATGGAGGAGGAGGACGACTTCGACGACAAGGGCAGCGGCGGCCAGGCCGACGGCAAGGGCGGCTCTGGCAGCGGCGGCTCGGGGAGCGGCTCCAGCAACAGCCTCAAGGCCAGGAAGAAGAAGACGAGGACCGTGTTCTCGCGGTCGCAGGTCTTCCAGCTCGAGTCCACCTTCGACATGAAGCGCTACTTGTCCTCGTCGGAGCGCGCGGGGCTGGCCGCCTCGCTGCACCTCACCGAGACGCAGGTCAAGATCTGGTTCCAGAACCGTCGCAACAAGTGGAAGAGGCAGCTGGCCGCCGAGCTGGAGGCCGCCAACATGGCCAACATGGCTAACATGGCCAACATGGCGTCCGCGCACGCCGCGGCCGCCGCCGCGCAGCGCATTGTCCGCGTGCCCATCCTGTACCACGAGTCCTCGCCCTCACACGGTGAGTCGCCGCGCCATTTTCAAACAGGCCTCGCCAGCCAACCTCAAAGACTAACGCTCGCGTCCTTTCTCTGTTCAGCAGGCAGCCAGACGGGGCACCCCCCGCCCCCACACCTCCCCCACCCCCACCCCCTGGCCCCGCTGGGGTACCACCGCCTGGTTGACGCCGAGCCGTCGTCGGGGGGCCCACCCGGACTGACTCACCCCGCGGGCCACCCCGGCCACCCGGGCCACCCCGCGCCGCCCGCGTACCAGGGCTCGCTGTTCTACCAGCCGCAGCCGCCGCAGCCCCCCAAGAGCCTGCCCAGCCCCACGCCCGTGTACGCCAAGGTGCCCGCCGTGGCCGCCGTGCCCGCCTCCCCCGCGGACTGACCCCCCTGCGGCCGCAGCGGAAGTTGATCCTGAACCTCGGTGCTTTTCTTTGTTTATTCTTGTTGTTTTAGAAAGAAAGTGACTGCCCGACGGGGAGCGCTTACGCCGACTCGGTGGGATTTTGCGTACTCGCCTCTCGCGTGGGCCTCTCTTTCCAGTGAACACAAAGGAGCTGTGATATTGTAATTCTCCTTAGTAGCGTGATTTTGTCTAGTGTTTAACGAACGGATCTTAGTCACTGAGGCAGGTGTTCGAGCCGGGAGACCTGCCTGTTCCTAACATTGCTGCAACCAGCAATGCGCTTTTACGTGCAATATGTAAAATTAAATTAAATGTAAATGCGATTTAGTAGTAAGGGACACTCTGTTGTGATCGTTTTGTTGTTTCCGAGGGGGTAACCACTCGCGTAATACCCTGTACAGAAAAACCGTGTATTACGCGTAATACACGTGATCTTAATACCATTTTTGGGTCAAATGTGCCAAATTTTGGCATTTTGGGGCCGTAATACACGTGTAATACACCCGTAATACAGCGTAATACCGAGTAGTCTGTACACGATTTCTTGAAGTGTTTACCCCCTCGGTTGTTTCCCTGTACATACGACGCTGATCTCAAGACCCCGATCTTGGCGTTTCCTGGGGTCGGTTTAATGTTCTTGTTTTCGTCTTTTGGTTACCATTATTTAGCGCCATATATTTATTATTAGATTTTACAAATGTTATATTCTCTGTCTTGAATAATGTGCAGCTTTTTTGAAGTACATCTATGTTATTATGAGCTTAAAATGCTTTCCTTTGCTGGTGAACCCCACAATACATACTCTACTAATTGGTTCGTCCAATAGTACCGCTCCGCCCACTTCACATGCCTTTCAGGAGCCTTCTTTTCGGAAATATTTTGAACTCCAACTTTTACACGCACAAGGTTGCCAACCCCCACGGAAATTAATGGCCGACCTGTATTGCCTTTTGGAGGGCTTTTCCCGTAACTCACACGCCTACGACCTGCAGGCTCGTTCGTCGCTCTGTCTCTGTCACACCCATGGGCCGTTCCGCAGGGGTGCGAGAGAGACAGAGCGTCGAAACGACTCTTCGGCATCGCTCGGCTGCCCGGCCCGGCTGCTTTCGTGGCGTGGCACTGGGCTATTAGGATCGGAACGAATTCCTAGCCACAACTGGCCCGTCCGTCGTCCGAAATGTGTTTATTAAAAGTCCGGGCAAACGATGGAATAGATACTGTGTCGCTGCATGGGGTTGCCGCAGAGGTGGACACGTCCCTCTCCGGAAGGGGAAGGGTGCCGGTGCATTCTGTACAGGACAGCTCACTCAGCGTCAACCAGACAACACGACGCAAAGCTAAAAAGCAAAAGTGTCTGCATTTTTTCGGGGCTCCCGGCGCGTCCTTTCCTTTTGGCCCTTTTGGCGGGTCGAAGTGTGGACGGGCGCTGCTGCGCTGATGCGGTGTCCTGCGAGCCCGCTGCCCAGGCCAAAGGCCTAAACCAATTAGTGCGGTGGACAAGCCGTAAAAGGACTGGCCGGGACAAAACGCTGCGTGATCGACGCGCCCGTGGCCGAGGGACTCTGGGAGTCCGCGGCGCTGGCGTGGAGGGGCGTCGCCGTCGCGGTGGACCCCGCCACCGCCGCCTTGGCCGGCGGGGCGTCGCGAGCCCGCGAGCCCAGCACGCCGTCCCGGCCGAGTGTTTGGAACGGACTGTACGCCGGGGTCCTTGCCGGGTGCCAGGGCAGGCAGGGCTCGTGCCAGGGTCCCCCAGGTGGGCTCGCCTCACCGGGTCGGGGCAGCACGCCCCCCCCCCCACTCTTTTTCCTCAACCCACAATTCCATGACTGTTGCCTGCCTACCGTCCTAATTTATGGCAGCATTTTAGATCGGCTACAAGCCTACTTAGCAGCCAGCGGACGTCACTTTTATACCAAAAAACAAATAAAATTGAACGGGTCGCTGCCTTGATAAGGGACACACGCCAGCGCTAATAACGAACCCGCTGCCTGCCCTGCCTGCCCCGCCCGGCTCATTCTCATTCTGGAACACCTCCTCATTGATCCGAGTGCCGCATCCCCTTGACGGCCAGGGAGTGAGTGAGAGAGACAGACACACCGCGAGGCCATTTAATTCGGGGCGCGCCGCCGAACGAGTCGGGCTGATCGGGCCGCATTGTCCTGCGCGGTGTCTTTGCAGAGCCCCGCCTCAGCCAGCATTGTGCCCCTGCCCCGCTCCGCCCGCTTCGCCTGTACGTCGAGACCGTCGAGCCCTTTCACGCCGTCGTCACCGTCGTCGGCGACCCCTTCCCGGACAATTACCGCGCCGGCCTGCCCGTCCGCCGATTGCCTCACCGCCCCGCTCCACGCCGAGCTCCACGCCGAGCTCCACACCATCCAGGCATCCAGGCACCTTATCATCCGCGCGCCCATAAAAGTCGCCGGCAAATTTAAAGTCCTGGCCGGGGCAGCGCGGAACAGATGTTTGAAGCGTCCAGCCGAGGGCCGCTGGCTTGGCCAGTGCTTGGCCGCGGGGCGGAGGTCGTTTCTCTCGGCCAGGTAATTGAATCATCATCACTGCCAATCGGCGCGCTAACCGACGAGGCTTTATTGGCGGCCGGGCTGTCGGCGTGGGACGCCATGGCCTCGGTCACGGCGGCTTGGTGCGCTGCAGGGCGCCCTGGCTGCGGAAGCCGAGGACGCCGTCGGCCCTGGGCTTGAGCTTGGTGGCGGACAGGGGCAGGGACCTGCTGCTGGGGCACGAGACTCTGCCCCTTCCGCGCGCCGCCGTGCTGGTCGTCGCCAAGTCCGCCCTGCCCGCGGCGGCGGCCCGGTTCGCCCTCGGCCGCGGGGCGGGTGAGCGGCCAGGGGGCACTACAGGAGGTGCGCGTCGAGCGGGGGGCGTCGGCGGCGTCGGTGGCGTCGGCGGCGTCAGCAGGGCGCTGGCGGCCGACGTGTACTCGCTGCTCGCCACGCTGCTCGTGCTCGGCGTCCTGGACACCGCAGCAGTGGGAGCCTCCTCCCTGTTCGTCGTCACCGCGGACACGAAGCTGCCGTCTGACGAGAGCGGCGAACCCTGCTGGACGGCGGCCACCCTGGGCAGCAGGTTGGACTCCGTGGTCCGCGCCAGGGAGCAGCGGCGCGCCCTGCTGATGTCGGACACGCACTGGGCGGTGCCCATGGCGGTGCCGGCCAGGAACTCGCTGACGATGGCGTCGTAGAGCGGCCCGATGGCCTCCCTCAGCAGCGCGGCGTCCTCGTCGTGGAGCTGGCAGGCGGAGCTGCGCCTGCTCGCCATGAAGGACGCGGCCTCGTCGCTGCCCAGGAACAGGCACTCGTCGAGCTCCAGCGGCGTGAGGGACTCGGCGCTGCGCCGGCCCTCCACCACGGCAGCCACCGGCCACGGGCTGCCATTCCGAACGGAACCCATTTCACACTCGATATTTTCTGGATGCTAAATGGCAAACAAAGATAAGCGTGTTTTCTCACCTATCTTTCTCTGCACTCGGTTGGCATCCCCCCGCGGCGCCCTGGTAGCTGGCTGCGGTCGGCCGCGGCGTCACCTTCACCGGCAGCGTCACCGGCAGCGTCACCGGCAGCGACCCCGAAGATGGCGAGGGAGTGTCCTTCGCGACCTTCGCGGGCCGCGCCATGTCGCACCGCTCCATTGGCGCCGCAAAGCCACCACGATTGCGGCGGGCTGTGTTACTTTCAATTTCTCATACTTCTTAGAAAAACAAGTTTGTTGGAAGTTCTTTTCCTGTTCTTTGTTTTTTTGGAGTCGCTCGCGTCTCGAAAACTCCTGTTCTTGGCCGCGGCCGCGGCCGCGGCGCAGGTTGGCAGCACTGCCCAGACACAACAAAGGCGGACTCGAGGGGAAAAAATAAACGACGGAGCAAAAATGCCGCCCAACGCTCTCCGAGCCAAAATCACGCATTACCAAGGCACTTCCGACTTACCATGAAATCCGCCAATGCCCGCCACCCCATAGGTAAGACTCGCCGTCTTCTTGTCGGCGAGAACCTTCGCCGTCGTCCGCTTGGAACTCGACATCGCTGCTTCGCTGCGCAGCGTCCATGTGCCTCACCTGCCTGCTCATCCTGCGCCTGTCCAACTACGTCGAGCTGCTGGCCATGCTGTGGTACTTGGTGGGGGACGGCTTCGGCCGCGGCACCAGCCAGGTAGGGCCCGTCCAAAGCCCCGGCGCACAGTGGGCCAGAAGACCGGTGGCGGCGGTCAAAATTCCCGACGCGTTTTGAGCTCCAAAGTCGCTGATTGGGACTCGAACCGTACGTGCGACCCCACCAATGGATTGCTCGAACGAGGAATCCATTCGTGGGGTCACACGTTCGATCGAGCTCAACGCGCCAAGAGTTTCGGCCGCCGGGCCCACTGTGCTGCGTCCCCGGGCCCACCCACAAGGGCGTCAGCGTGAACGGCGTGTGGCAGGTGCCGGCCGTGGACGCGGGCCGCCGCGACGAGGCGCAGGGCCGCGGCGGCGAGGACGGCGACGACCGCTGACGGCGACCTCCAGCGAAGGATGGCATTGGTGGATGCAGCCGCACGACGACAATCAATCCCGCGCGATGCGCACGATTCAAATGATTAAATAATTTATATGCCGTTCGGGATGAGGAATGGGGAAGTGGGCGACGGCACGGCAGCGGGCATAGGCAGGGCAGGCAGCTGCGCGATCATATCACGCTTGTTAATGCGTGGCCGGCGCACGCGGCCGCAGTGACACCCGACATCATAATATTGGCCGGTCTTGGAGGAGGAGGGGGGGGGCGCTTAAGGACCCTCAAAGGCAGCGCCGCGATGGGCCGGGGCTGATACCGCCGGCCCCTCGACGAGGGCCTCGTCCACCCACTCGAAGAAGGTTTTATTCCTGCTGGCCGGCCAAATCCCCGGAAAAGGGAAAAAGTGGAATCGGTAGCTAATGACATTGATCAGGCCATCATCGTGGGGCTGCCTGCCCCGCCCGCCCCGCCCCGCCTCGCTCCGTCCGACTGACTGACCCCGGTCCGTCTTCTTTCTTTTAATGCGACGTCCTTTTCAAGGCCCGATGGGGATCGCGCCTCGGACAGGAGGATCGCAGCGAAAACGCGTTGGAAACTCACTCGGCCGGCGCCTTCGGGGAAGCCGTGTAGGTGTGTAACGTGTGTAACCGAACGCGGGCATTTCTCCGAAGGTCGCCCCCAGCAGCGACCGGCGGAGCAGCGCGTCGCCGTCGTGCCGTCGCCGTCGCGGGTTCAAATCCCCTCCAAATCCCCCGGCTCCTGATAACAACATTTTTTCCGACCATCAAAGACACGACGTGTGCGTGTGGAGCCGAGGATGTCATTCCCCGCCCCGCCCCGCCCCGCCCCGCCCCGCTACGCGCCGCAATCAATCGAGCAGCAAGGGCGTGGCCGGCGGGGGCGGGGCGGGGCGGGGCGGGGCGCCACCCGCGACATTGTGGCGGCGCGAGTCATTACTCAGCCCGCACGATGAACGAATCATGATCTCGCGTTGGACCGCCGCCGTCCTTCCCGCCGATGACCGGGATTAGGTCGTGGCCACACCGGTAAAGCACCCTCGACATTCCAGCGGCAATTTGGTGGGTTCAAACACTAAGCAGCGAGATTTTCTAAAATTTATTTTTGTTGTCCGTAAACCGCCAGGGGGTGAGTCTGTTAGGAGGACCGGCGTTCGAATCCCACCGTGCCTTTTAATTTTACCAAAGTGGGCTCGAAAGTGGGGCAACCCCTTGTTGAATACGCACTCCACTCGGCTCTGGAGAAAGTGAGACCTGTGCTCGGCCTGCAGCGCGAAACGGGGCGAGGGAGAGGTGGGGTGCGGGGTGGGTTGGGCTGGGGGCCGACCGGAAGTACTCCTTTGCACCCGATGCACCCGCCGCCACATGGCCCGGCCTAGTTCATTTCGTTCCGGCAACAAAACGGTCCCCTGTTCACACGCAAGGCACGCGATCGGCGCCCGCGCGCGTGTGTAGGCGTGCGCGCGTGTGCGTAGGCGTGTGTGAGTAAGAGCGAGAGAGTATGTGTGTGTGTGTGCGTGTGTGTGGGTCCTCGCCGCGTGGCGCTCGCCCTCCCTTGCTTACCCTCTTTGTTAACCTCAGTTTGGCAGCGGGGCGTTGGCAGGCCTGAGCAGCGTTTCGCTACAATATTGTGCTCCGCCCTCTAATCGGAGCAAACGTGGCGCGAAACGGCGCGCGGCAGTGCGCAATTGGAAAGCACTCGACGGCGTGCTCGACGACCTCCTCGACGTCCAGCTGGGCCTCGGCGTCGCCGGCCTCGCTGCGCGGCCGGGGAGGGGCGTGGGAAGCAGTGCGGTGGCGGCGCCGTGGCGGTGCGGTGAAAGGCAGCGGGGGTGGCACACAGGGGGGAAACAATTGCGAGATCATGCACCACTCGTCCGCGCGCTGAGTGCACTGGCTATCGATGAGATGAGAGTCAACGCGGCGCGAGGGGACGGCCGCCCACCGGCCTGCCAGCCTGCCGGCCTCCGGGACGTCGACGTCGGGGACGTCGGGGACCGCGTCCAGGGGGTCCAGGAGGGTCCGGCAACAGAAGCGCAACCCGTTATCACAGCCTCGCAATATGCTGCAGCGGCGGGTGGCCGGCCGCCACCGGAGTGCAGCGGGAAAACGCATTTCGGCGGTGTTCCACGCACGAAAAACTAACTGACTTCGAAGTTGTTTCTTGACCTCCGGAAGTGAGAATTGAAAATTGAACCCTGGTGACGGCGTGGCCACCTACGGTTTTGGCTGGTGCCTCCCTGTTTCAAATTTCCATAGCAGCGGCGGCAGCAGCAGCCGACACAATAGAAGTGAGCTCGCTGAAAATGGTTTCATTTCGTCCTAAAACGGGAGTTATTAGTGGGGGGCGAAAAAGGCTACTACAAGCATCCAGGGGGTGCGATAGTGTGGCGTAGTCCAGGTGGCGCGGCGGGAGAGGAAGGGAGAGGGGAGGGGAAGAGAGCCGGCAATAAACAAAGGGCGACGTAAGACTGACAGGATGCGTAATGTTTGTTTATGTGAAAGCGACGCGTACCTACACTGGACGCCGCGAACCCCTCATTAGCATGGCCCTTGCCTCGCCGGCCCGGCCGGCCTGGCCGGCCCCCGCCTCGCGCGGCGCTCCAAATATGAATAATAACTACTAGCGATAATCCTGTTAAGGTTAAGGGCTCTCCTGAACGGTGGCGGGCAGGAACGCTACGCGCGTGGCGCTCTCAACGGCCGCCGATTCGTGATGTTGTTGTTGTTTGGCGTTTTACTGCGTTGTTTTGGCTGCTGCTGCTGATAGCTCGGCCGCACAGTCGATGTGTGACAAAAACCAAAAATTAGCTTGCCACACTAGTAAACACTGTCGGAAAAATCAGGCGAATCGGCAGGTTGAACGATGACCCCCCGAGGCTGCATGTACTTCGGTCGGCAAGGCAGGCCGGCCGCTTGGAGGCAGGGCCGCGCCCCGCGCGTGTGAGCTCCCTGAATTGATTAGCATACTTACCCACGCGCCGTCGCTATGAAATTGAATACGTGTTATCTACGGAACCCTTTTCGAGCTAGGCCGTCCCGGAGTACCCCGTCAAACACCAGCACTGGGCCGGCGCGGCGGACAGGGGGCGGCTGGCGCGCATCCCACAGTGGGCCAGAAGACCGGTGGAGGCGGTCAGAACCCAGGGCGCCTTTGGAGCTCCAGAGTCACTAAATGGGACTCGAACCGAACGTGTGACCCCACCAATCTATTGCTCTCTGAACGAGGAATTCATTGGTGGGTCACACGTTCGATTCGAGGCCCATTTAGCGACTCTGAAGCTCAAAACCCGTCCGGGATTTTGACCGCCTCCACCGGTCCTCTGGCCCACTGTGCGGCCCTCCGCTCGGCCCTGGGCCCGACCGACCGGAAAATAAGCTCCCGGGTAGCGGTTACCGCGTTAGGGCTAGACGCTTTAAATTAATTTCCCGGCATGATGGCGGTAATGGGCGGCCGAGTGCCCAAGAAGGCCGTGCTGGCCGTGCTGGCCGTGCTGGCCGTGCTGGCCGAGGGCTGGCCCTGCGGCGGGCGGCGCGGTGCGCGCAGTGGCGCTGCGGTCGCGGCGAGCGACGTTTAGTGTGCAATTACGTCGCGCGAAAGAGAAGGGGGGGGGGGAAGGGAAGGGAAGGGTGCTATCGCCGAGCATCGCACGCGTTCGTTCACACCTCACACCTGGGGCTGGGGCTGGGCCGGCTGGTGGTGACACACACGTACGTACACTGCAGCGCGACAGGCGGCGGACGGGCGGGCGGGGTGTATCCCAGTGTATCGCGCGATAACGACAAAGAGAGGGGCGTAATTGGTTAATGAGAGCCCCGCGTATTGTTGTCGGGAATGGCAGCGCACGCAGCGCACCTGCCGATCGGGTCCGAGCGAGCCGCTCCGTCTCTCTCGCACCCCGCACGGGGCGCCCCGTGAGTGCGACAGAGAAAGACGCGCGTTTCGGAAGCAACCCCGCTGGTCGGGCGGGCCGTAAAATGCGACATCGCGGCATCGATGCCGTAATGGCCAGAGCTTGTTGTCTGGCAGCGTTTTGCGCCGTTTTGCGTGTCGCGCAGAGAGTGCACCGCGGTGGCCCATGCCGCGCCATCGGCCACACCATTGGCCACACGTTGGCCGCGCCGGGCCGTTGCCATCAGCGCGACTCTATCGCCATTTGCAGCGCGGCCAAACGAACGGACGCGTATAACTCTGGACGCGTTTTCGGCGCCACGGTCCTCAAATTAGGGTTGCACAGTGGGCCAGAGGATCGGTGGAGGTGGTCAAAACCCCGGACGCGTTTTGAGCTCCCAGGGTCGCTAAATCGGACCATAATCGAACGTGTGACCCCACCAATGGATTGCTCTTGGAATGAGGAATCCATTGGTGGTTCACTGGATCGAGTCCTGTTTAGCGACTCTGGATCTCAAAACGCATCTAGAATTTTGGCCGCCTCCGGCCCACTGTGGGCTGCACTCAAACACGTGAGGGCGTCCTTCAATGCACTCTGCGCTTGCTTTTCGGCTGTGTGAGGCCACTGCATGGGCAGCCCCCTCGCGTCCTCCTCCTCCTCTGCCGAGCCCTGCTCCGCCGTGAGTGCGAGAGAGACGGCGAGATGGCCGCGGCAGATAGCCCCGCCTTGATGCGAAATTAATTCGAGCTCATTAAGCTGCGAATGGGCGCGATCTTGTTCCGTGTTACACGCCGCTGGATTCCTTTTGACACTCTCGCCGCATGATTTGCACGGCCGTGTTGTGGCCACTGGGAGCCGCGGGGAGTCACGGGGGGACACCGGGGCGCGCGCATTAAGACGTCCCGTCCTTCACATCCGCTACACGCGCTACACGCGCCACACGTCCTCGCGGCCGTTACGTTGCCCAGCCCCGAAATGACGTAGCAACGCGTCTGCGAGTTCGTCCCGTCCGAGGCGCATCAAATTAAATTCAGCCAGCCGAGCGCGGCCCGGCCCGGCCCGGCCCGGCCAGGGGGATTCCCCGAAACGTTTTTCTTCTGGCCAACCTCTACTTTTCGCGGTGAAAATGATGACGGGCATCGCCGCTCCGCGGCCAGCCCGTCGTCCGCCATCTGCGCGCCGCCGGCACAGTCGCGTCGTTTGTTTTACAAACGGATCACGGAAATCTACGAGCCGATAAGGCATCGGCGCGTGCTGCACGCGTGCGGCGCGGCGCGGCAGGGCACGGGCACGGCACGTCACGGCACGGCGCGGTAGGAGCGCGGTAAACGAGCCATTAGGCTGTTTGTTTAGGCGCAAACACGCACGCACGGCCGATCCGCCGAGCCAGCCAACCACGGAGGCACGCGTGACGTCACCGCCCCGCACCGCCCCCTCTGATTGGCCGCGGGGCTTTATTTATTTAGTGTCACCGCCGCCATGCGCGGCGCCATGCGGCGGGGCGGGCGGGGCGAGCCAGCCAATGGCGGCCCCTCCCTCGGGCACTGATTCGACACACGAGGAACAGAAACGCTTCTTTTCTCTCTTTTTCTGATCCGCCCGCGCGTGTGATCATCATGCAGGATCCGGACGTTTTCCACGAATCCTCTTCCCAGTCAGGGCGAGACGGGCAGCTGCGGCTCATTATGCAAATGCTGCGTACTCGACTTTCTCCGTCCGGTGGTTATCCTCGCCGTCGTGTAAACACCCTTGCAGTGTCGGAATTCAATTACCTGGACGTAAGCACCGCGCATGAGCCGAGCCAACTGTGGGGAAGGCCAGCGGCGGCAGCCCAAAACTCTGGACGCTTTTGAGCTCCCCGAGTCGCTGAACAGGACTCGAAACGAGCTTGTGGCCAGCAATGGATTCCTCGTTCCGGAGAGCAATCCGTTGATGGGGTCACAAGTTCGGTTCGAGTCCCATTTAGCGACACTGCAGCTCAAAACGCGTCCGGGATTTTGACCACCATGAGGTGGCCGTCGACGTCGTCGTCCTCGACGCCTCCACCGCGAACGCGTCATCACCGAAGTTAATTCCTGTGTAGGTCCTTGGCGCGGCCAATAGTTTGCTAATGAATCGAGGGGACTGCCGCCGCGGCTGGCCCGCCGCTTGCCCCTGGCCGGCCCGCCCCCGCCGCCCCCGCCGCCCCCACCGTACCGCGCACCGCGCGCAACGAGGCGCACAATAACCGTAATAATTGACAAATGAGAAAAGTTTGGAATAATTTTACGGGGCAAAAGCACTAATTATTTCATGGCGTGGCCACACCGTTGGCCGTGCTGCTCGCTTCGGCTGTCCAATTCGTCCGCCGGGGGGCGGGCTGGGGGCGGCGCGGGGCGGCGCGGGGCGGCGCGGCGCCGGCACCGCCCCCACAGGCCGCGGGAAGGGAAGGCCGCCCCCACATTGTTTACACAGGCCAAACAACCGCGTATTAAAAACCGAAACAAGCGAACAGCAACACTTATCTTTCCGACAAGAAAGCGCGCATTTCTGTGCTTGTTCCATCTCTTCGCCGGGCCGTGCGACTCCAGCTCTGGCTCTCGTCCCCGAAGACGGAACGCCCCGCCCCGCCCCGCCCCGCCCCGCCCCGCCCCGCCCCGCCCCGCCACGCCACGCCACGCCCCGCCACGCCCCACCCCGTCCCCACGGCCACAACAAATCTTATTTCTGCCACCTAAAAGGATGTCGGATCAGCACGGATGAATAATGGATGGCCCGGATGGATCGCGTGGTTCACGGTTCACGTGTGTGCATCCTGCATGTGCTGTCTCTCTCGCGCTCGCGGAGCGGTCCCGCCGAGGAGAGAGACAGAGCGACGCCGAGGCCGAGAGAGCTTCGCGTCGCCAAACTCGATTACGCGCCCCGAAATGGCCGAAATGGCTGCGAGCTGGCTAGCTGGCGACACCTTTTCCGGGTCACGCCGACGACGACGACCCGCGGCGCGGGATCGAATTTCGCGCGCATTTTTCCGGGTGTGGCGGTGTAGGTGCGCCGCGCTCGCGAGTTGGCGGATCGTAAAAACGCAGCGGCGAACTCAAATCGAAGGGCGGGAAGAGGAAACAGAGGGAAAACACACGCAACGGCGCGCTGATCCCTGCGGGGCCCGATCCCCGAGCAATCGGGCCAGTCAGGACTCCCGGACTCCAGTCGGGACTCCAGTCGGGACTCCAGTCCCCATCACGTTCCTGACGGGCTGCTCCGGCCCGGACTGCTCCAGCGTTCTCCAGGGACGCCGCACATGAGCCAATAAAACTTGGCCCGGTGCAGATGGAGTAGATGGAGTCGTCGTGGGGGCGGACCAGCCCGCCGCCTCGGGTTTGGCGGCCTGGATCCAGAGGGCGATGTAGGGCCTGCGGCTCGAATTGCAAGCAAACACATCCAACAGGGGATCAGTCTGGCCTTCTTTCTGACCTTCCGGTCGGCCTTGCTCGCGGCGTTGCTGGCCTTCTCCTTGTTCGTCTGGCCCGTCCGATAGGCAGGGCGCATCGGCCCACCTGCGGCGCTCTAACAGTGGCGGTGCCCGGCGGTGGCGCCCGCGCCCGGTTTGTCGTCATAGTGACTGGGGGCGGCGTGGCGCGGCGTGGCGACGCAGTAACAGACTCCAGCCAATCGTGCGGGGCCGACGCGGGGTGGCGCCGTGCCAGCCAGCCAGGCCTTCCCCCGGGAGCGCCGGGCCGGGGGTGGACGCGGGGCGCGGGGTGGGGGCGGCGCGGGGGGCGGCGCGTCGCGAGCCTCACCCGACTAATTTCATGGCCCGCCGCCCCCCGATGAGGCTGTCCCCTGGATTCAGCGTCTATACGTCGCGCCCGCCCCGCCCCGCCCCACCCCACCCCGCCACCTCACGGTCTGTGTTTCCCAGCCCGCGCGGTGAATTATGCTGCCCCTCCCCCGCCTTGCTGCGCCTTGCTGCCATGCTTGTCCTTCTGGGCCGCCGCCGTCTTGGTCAACGATCCGATTCGACCCTCCTCCCCTAAAAGGCCCTCAGGCCCTCCAGGACAGAACTGTGGAGGTTAGCGCCAAGTTGCCTCGCCCTGCTCGGCTCGGCACGGCTCGGCTCGGCTCGGCTCGGCTCGGCACGGCTCGGCTCGGCACGGCTCGGCTCGGCACGGCTCGGCTCGGCACGGCTCGGCCTGTCAGGGACGGGGGATGCGCCTGCTTCCTGGTCTTCCTGGTTGCTAACCTCCGAATTAAACTTTCCGCGCGCAACTTCGATGACTGTCTGGTTCGAGGAGAGCCCGTCCGTGGCGCGCAGCGCCCGGGTAGCAGCGAGGCCGCCAGATTCAGCATTCGAGATTTTCCCCGCCCACCGCGCCGCGAGCCGCACTTTGACAGAGTTATTAGATGCAAAACGAAACACGAACCTCCCAACGCTCTTGCGTTGACGCAGACAGAGACACAGAGAAAGAGAGAGAGATGGCGCACATCGCGACCGGCCGAAATCCGACTGCCGCCGCGCGAGCAGCAGGTCGCGCCGAGGGCGTCAAGTCGGAAACGATTTTTCAAACGGCATGTGTGCGTGTCTGTGTGTGGGTGTGGGTGGGGAGGACCAGCGCGCGAAATAACAGCGCATAACAGTAGGGATTACGTTCTAAATGGAAATGTGTCACCACCCTATTACCGGCGCGCGCTGCGGTGGAAAACGGGGCGAAAGCGGATAGGAAAAAGCCGGGGGGAGGGAGGGGGTTTGCCACGACGCGCGCGCTGTGGTTTTCGCGCGTTTTGCGCGCGCAGCTCGCGAGCACGCCGAGCACGCCAGGCGCGGAGCGGAATGGTGCGGAGGTTGCGACACGGCGGCGGCCTCGGAGCGGCAGCGGGGGTGCCTGCCTTTATGTCGGGAGTACAACTTTAACACTTTCAGGAAGGTGGGAGGGGGCACTACATACACTGGGCGGGCAGGGGGCGCGCACTCACGCACACGTGAATTTTCTTGTTGTTATTTTACAACCCTCTCCTTACAAAAGCTCTCGTCGAGGAAGGGGGCGGCGGCCCCGCCCACAAACACACGCGATTCAAACGTCGTTCCCTCGCAGGAAGCTGACACTCGGCAGGTGTGGGAGTGATTGGTTGCTCTAAAAAAACAAATCATTTCGACAGTCTTTGCTGTTCGTTCGTCCGCTGTGGTTTTTCTTGTCTTTCTTCGCTTCATTCTGCGGACTCGCAAAAATATTTCCTTTCCGATCGCCGCGGAACTTTTTGATATTTTTTTTCTCTAATCCAAACGGTTACCTCCGGCAGCACCCCGGCGGCGGAGTCGGTTGCCAATACAGAAAGCTCGGCTTACACGAGTTTGCGCCAGTGACAGCACACACAAGTTGCCGCGCGCGGCTCGTCTTGCGTATTTGTAAACGCGTTCTCTCTCTCTCTCTCTCTCTCTCTCTCTCTCTCTCTCTCTCTCTCTCTCTCTCTCTCTCTCTCTCTCTCTCTCTCTCTCTCTCTCTCACTCACAATAAAACCCGGCGTTAACAGCGCCCTGGGCCTCGGCCGGCCCCGGCGACACGGGACTCCGCCATCGTCGCCATCCTGGTCGTCACCGTGCTCGCCGTGCTCGGCGTCCGCGTTATGCCGCTTCGCCCGCGGCGACAGCGCGGCGACAAAGCACCGGCCGGCATTAATTGGGGATCGGAATAACCGGGAGTGGAATGGAACAACCGTGTGTCGCATTGTGTTTGATCGCAGTCCCGCCCCGCCGCAGTGGGAGCAGGACGGAAGCAGCCACGTCAACCAACACCGCGCCGATCCGAACGAAAAGAGTAAAAAAAGACACGAAAAAAAAAACATTAAAAAGGAGAGCGTCTTCCGCGGAGTCTTGTGCGGTAATTAGAACGCGGGGCCGGAGAGTGTCGTAATCCAGATGAATCGTCATCCACTCTGCGAACGCAGCGACGGCAGCGCTAAGCGGCTGACGTCAAGTCGAAAGGCTGAGAAGGGTTAGGCTCCCTCGCGCGCGGGGTATCGCCGCGTCGCTTTCCGGACGAACCGAGCGTAGCGTCTCAGCGTCTCCTTCTAACCGAATTATTTTCTTGGCACTGGCGGAGATGAGCGGCAGCTTTGCATTGTCGGGTAAGAACTAACACTCTCGTATTTGGTTAGCGGGAGCGGAACAGCGAATCGAAACCCGCGACGTTTCACTTCCCTCGCGGTGGCGGCTTCGCTCGCCGGGTGCTATATACACAGGCACGCTCTGGAGATACCCCGTGCGCGCAGTGCCTGCCGTGCCGTCCAGTGCAGGACGAGTCTGAACAGCACAGATGCCATTGTTGGCCGTCGCGTAACACCCCGAGTGCAGCAACAAGAACCCAGACCAAGGATCAACGGCAGGTAGGCATTGGCCGACATGACCCACTGTCAAAATTCTGCTTCCGCCGGGCTGTTTATCCACACGGTGCGTTCGCCGTTTCCCTCGCGGTGACGTCTCCGCTCGCTCGCAGGCGGGATATATACAAGGTTTCGTGACGACAAGAAATGGGTCCGCGGTGGCTCCCGCCTTGCTATCCAATTAATTCTTCTGGCGCCCGCCGCGTAACACGGGCAATCGCTCGTGTTCACGGACGGGCTAGTGCACCGACCCTTGTTGGCTCTGGCGGAACTTACACAGCGGCAGAGCCGCGAGGCCGCGACTAAGAATTCTTGGTCGTGTGTTACTGTACGCGGCCTCTAGTGACGGCCGCGTTGGCGGCAGCCGCACTCCTTGACCCAATTTTTAGTATTTTCCGTACGGGGACGGGGGCTAGAAGTACATCTTACTATACACTGCGATGAAAATGCCGTTCTCTTTTTAACAGCGATACTTGTGGTTTCGGTATCAGAGCTTCAGGAGGGTCTGTTCGGCTGCGAGTGCCGCGTCCGCCGCTTCCCTCGCGGTGGCGACTTCGCTCGCTCCCGGCGCCATATATACGAACGAGTGCGCAATGATTATCGGGTCCGGGGCGGCTGCCGCCTCGCCATCCGTGTTGGACACACTGTGACCTGGGATCGCAGGGCAGCTCCTGCCCGCGAGTAAACAGGTCCTGCAGAAGCACGACCGGCTCTGGCGAGTGTCTCTGGCGGGAGACGCCAGTCTTCGACCCATTTTTGGCGACTTTTTGTCACTCGATTCTGGTGAGAACGCGCATTTTAAGTGGCCGGTCATTGACCTTCGTTGTTACGACTCGATTTCTGCCTCGTTCGAAATGCCTGTGCGTTTCGATGGTGCTGCCGGCGGTGGGCGTGGCAGTGCACCGCGCTGCGACGTGAAGCACGGCGTGAAGCACGACGTGACCCCCATGACTGCCACTTGACCTGGACCACCTGCGTCTCGCCGTCTCGCCTCGGCTGCGCAAACACCAACACGATGCTGGAGCACTGCTGGAGCACTGGAGGGGGCGCGACGTGGAGGCTTCCGAGAAATTTAACTCCATTTAACCCCTGCGCGGCGGGGCTGGCGGGGCTGGCGGGGCTGGCAGCACGCTGTGCCCCCTCCCCGCGATCGCGCCTCGGGGCTGTGGTGCCCACGATGCCTGCGATGCCTGCTTGGTGGGCGGGCTCCGGTAATCATATGGGGTTAGGTTCCAAAATGGAATTTTGTCGTTTGTAGGCGGGGCCGGGCGGGGCCGGGCGGGGCCGCCCCGGGCTGTGCAGGGTGTGGTAAAGGGGAGGGAGCCGACGGCTGTGAGCGAGTTTGGTTTGGATTGTGATCCGGGCACATCCGTTATAGGCCTCCCTTC